>NC_089198.1:9234210-9444210 GCF_963930695.1 Labrus bergylta | reverse complement strand
AAAACACAAGAAAATAATTGACTTTGGATGAAATCGCTGACTGGAACCAAAGAAAACAAACTTTCTCTAATGCAGTGTTTGAAACACAGAGGATCGATAAACAAATGCAAATGTTGTTGTTATAAATATGCTATCAAAAACTGCTGGATGGATAGCACAATTGTATGTTTGAAAAATCAGAGGTCCCTTGTTGTGTTTGTTGCATTTCTAAACAAGAGAAGACCTATGTCAAAAACTACCACACAATCAGACACCTGCACGTGCAAAATATGTGAACAAAACCCTGTTCGGTACATCTATTACCTTTTCACAAATTATTTATTTTAGCATAACACACTAATGGCCATCACAGTAGCTGCAGGGTGAGGAATATGCACGTGCCCCGCTCTGATTCCCATTTCTACTGAATGCTTCAGCTGACTGCGAGATGTATTTGGCAGCTTCTCGTATCAGTATGTTCACCTGTCCTCCTTTAACTGAATAAATACGCTGATCACCTCTGCTCATGATTCAGTGAGGCTGCATGGGCAAAATGTATGACATGAATGCAAACCCAGACCCTCGCATCTTAAGGAAAAAAAAGGAACTTTTTTTGTCCACAGAAACGGTTGTGTTGTTTGTTTGTCTGCTGGCTGTATTTGTGAAAGTTGCTGTAAACACTGGCATTGTGTGTGTGTGTGTGTGTGTGTGTGTGTGTGTGTGTGTGTGTGTGTGTGTGTGTGTGTGTGTGCGTGTGTGTGTGTGTGCGTGTGTGTGTGGTAGGCATTTAAGTGGAAAAAATAACAGTTTCTCCAGCATGCCTGAGGCTACAGCTGTCTCCATCAAGGACAAATAGTAGTGCAGATTAGCATACAGTGTCAAGGAGCAACACAAGGATTTGTCGCCCGGTCGTGATGCAAACTGTCTCCAGTAAAAGCATCCAGCAGCAGAAACACGGCCTCCTAATCTCGATTCTTGCCAACGCTGAATCAGTTTGTTTTTGTCTGGTTTTATTTCTTTTAAGTTATATGAGACTTTCCAACCAGTATATGTTACACTTTAGCACAGGTCTCTCCTCTCAGATCAAAATATACTCACTCATGGCTCGGCCTTCCATCGCCCCCCCCCCCCCCCCCCCCCCCCCCCCCCACCTCCCACCCCCTCCCTTTGTGAGCCAACCTAGTGTGGCTGTTTGTAGAACTGATCTCCATTCTTACTTGAAGGCCAGAGAGATAGTTTTGTCTCGCTTTCCTCCACGTGATGGCAACGCTAACAGTTGAGTCGTACTATAACTACTGTAACCTCTTGAACTACATCCTCAATGCTGATGGCCCCGCCCCCTTGGAGCTTCCTAACCAATGGCTGTGGGACATCATTGATGAGTTTATCTACCATGTAAATATAATAATTGTATGAAGAGGATCTGAAACGAGCTGAAGAAAGCGACATCAGCGCTAAGAACAACAAACTCACAGGGAGTTTGACTTCAGTCTTGGTTTTGTATGAAGTCATTCAGTATATTTAGTTAGGATTCAGTTATACCTCAATCTGAAATAATGAATGAATCCTGCAGAGCATCGCAGCATCTGCTAACAGCATGCTCGATTAGATGAGTGGGCTTCCTGCTCCACGGGGAGACTGTCGAACAAAACCAAGAAGAACGGCACGCCCTGATTTTACATGCTCAGTTAAGTCTGACCACCGCTTCATCCTCGTCGAGCTTCGTTGTCTCGCCTGATTACTCACCGACAAGTTTCCTCTTCTCCCTGTCGTTCGCTGTCAACAAGTAACGATGGGAAACATCACACACATTGATCTCTGAAGTCATTTGCATAATAACAGCCTTTCTTTGGCAACAGGAGTTTTTTTTTCTCTCTCATGTAACCATGACATTTTAAAAACTTATTTGTCTGTTGCCTTTGAAGAGAGAGGAGGAGTATTGGCAGGAAGTGGAGATGTTTTTTTGTGTGTTTAAAACGGTTTTGGAAGGAAAATAGGATGCTTTCTCCATGTTTTCAACATAAGTCGCTGTCGCACCAAAATCCTGCCAGAACAAGACAAGAGTCCAGAAAATCACAGCAGCATGAGTTAAAGTGAGGGAATCCTTTTTTGTCTGTGTAACACAAGTTAACAGGTTTAACTGTGGAGCCGAGGATAATGCTGGGATGCTAAGAGAGAGAGAGAAACAAGGCAGTCAGTCTGAGTTATGTTAATTTGCAGAAGCTGTTTCCAGTTCTCATTCCCGTTGTAGATTGCTGGTGTAATTGTGCAGCTGTTGGCAGCTGATAAACCTTTGGAAGAGTCTGGTCTCTGCTGGATTCTATCAGGAGGCCGTCAGACAGAAAGTGTTGGCTCAACCAGGCAGCTAGGAGGCTCTTTCTTTTTTTCTTTTTGTACCAGTAGTCAAAAAACAAAATAGCGCAGTAAGACAGGAGCTGCAGACTGAGACAGATGTGAACACCTCAGTGTCATCATGTGTGCATGCTGCTCGCCCGACGCTCTTATCTGCAGCAGCTCACAGCACACAGAGAGTTCATGGACTCTGAAGTCTAGACAATCCCAGGGGAGAGAAAAACCACCAACTGAGGAGGAGGTCCTCGACTTGTTGAGACCTTCACAGGACTTCTGTGTCGGTTTTCCTCAGCTTTTCTGTGGCCCCGTCGAACACCCTGACAGTTTAGAGTTTTCAACACTGAGGGTCATGATGGAGGCAGGGCTGGAAAAGATTTTTAGGAACTTAATCTGTTCAATAGCAGCAGTAGTAAATACTCGATCCTCAAGCTTAGCTGAGTCTGCTGAGTAATCCGCGTCATTTTTAGAATCAACTGATGAGCAAAAAGTGCCGTGATTCCCAATGTGTAACTTCCTGATTTAGAAAGCACCCAGAAAAAGACTTGAATCACGATGTAGTAAATGTTTCTGAGCCACTCATCCCATTAATCGTGCTTACATTCGCCCCGTCACTCTGGAGTTTAATGACTCGTTCACATCAAGCAGTTTATTTTTGAATCACAGTAGGACGAGGAAAACAAAAGGAAAGCAAAGCCTCTATAATAACGTTTGATAGGAGATGACGGCAGGATCTCTATTTTAGAAGGGACACAGACTCTTTGGGAGTAAACACACAATATTGTTCAAATCAAAGTGATTTGTAATTTCCATCTCATGTGATAATAACAAACCCTCAGGTCAATCACATTTTACAACGACGGACTGTGATGTCTGGAAAAGCAATTATAAACTGTAAATGGTTTTTTGACAAACACAAAGCCTCTGTGTTTATTCTCAATCAATCAATCAATCTTTATTTGTATAGCGTCAACTCATAACAAGTGTTATCTCGAGACACTTTACAAAAAGCAGTTTTTTTTTTACATTTTTATGACATCACAATACATCGCAATAGAAATGTCCATAAATAAAACAAGAAAAAAAGATAAATCCATACAGGTACAAATGCTGTCAGGGTAAGTCCAAGTGTTGCAAGAAGGGACCCCAAGTTTCTTCCCATTTATGTTTACATTTTGAATCATTAGCTTGCAATTTCTCCATGTGTATCACTTAATGCAACCAGTTTCTGAGGCATGGTGGAGTTGGTGTCTTCCAGTCTTTCAATAACTTTTTTTTTTTTCCTACTACCATGCCCATCAAAAGAGCAGTTTGGATATGTGAAGGGAGCAATACGGAGTCCTCTGAAGCTCCAAAGAGAGCCAAGTTTCTGTCAGGAGAGAGAGAGACCTCTGATAAACCCCAGAAAGAAAACGAAAGAATTCTAGACCAGAACTTTGACTAAACTGTCAAAGTGTAAAGAAAACAGTGACCTTAACTGAGTGGGAGACAGAGCCAATACTCCTGAGATAAAAGTAACATCACACAAAAATATCTGAGATTCTTAAACTCTTGTATGATCTGTGGCTCTTCTTACAGATTTTATCAGTCAGTAATTTCACGTCTATAAATTCTCCATCATAAGAAAATAAGTCAAACACACTTGGTCTAAAATGATTGGTTTAAAAAAGAAAACACTCCTTTCTGTTTCCTCAGACGTGGTGTGGAGTATCGAGCTGTTTGATTGCTCTAAGTTACTCTGAATAAAGACCAAAGTGCGGCTCCCTTCTCTCATCAGTTTTTGGATGAGTGATCTATACGTGCCCCCTCTAGATTGGCAGATATGCAATGTGTCTTTAACGCTCTCTGCTCCAATAATGACTTGTTGTTAGATGTTGGTTAACACCTTCTGAACTAAACTGCATGACAGCCTTCTCTAAAGATGTGACAGATTCAGAGCTACACATGAAGACGACAAACAAGCTGCAGCATGCTGTCAAAGCACCTGTCTGTCATTTATTATTAACCTTGATAACTGTCATCTGGGAGAATCATCTGCGACTAATGACTCATCTATGTTATAAATAATGAAATGATAAACAGCTTTTAAACGTGAAGCGAGAAGCTCCAAACAAACATGTTTCATCCGCGGATGTCTCACTCTCCAAGGACTCTTTATCCTCTGCAGCTGAATGCCGAATGGAAAAACAAAAACATCCTCCTAAGATTTGTTTCAAATTCTCCCAACACAACACAAGTGCAAGGTCATTTCTCCACCACAACAACAACAACAGGAGCTGTTTTCTGTCCAACTGGGAGTTATTGTTGTTCATACTTGACTTGAGCTCTTCGGGGTGGATGGACGTCCTCGGCTGAACTTTAGTCTCAGTGTCCAAACAAGCAAGATGGAAACGCTCTGACTGGATTTAAATGCCGAGGCTTAGCATTCATCGTCTTGACTACGGCCCCCAAAAAAACAGAAATATTCTGAGCAGAGAATATCTCGAATCAATATTCAGCGAGTGTGTGTAACTTTAGTTGTAGTCTAAAGCAGTTTCTGTCTTTTTAAAGCTGCAGCAGAATGAAACAGAGCCTGTATCTCTGGAGAACAGACGGAAGAGGATGCTAACACATCAGACCTGTTGTCTGCCTAAAGGAAGCCACAGGCAGGTTGCCGTTTGCTGCGGGGCAACATCATTAACTTGTTATTACAATTTGTGTAAAATTGTATTCTCTAACATGATTGTGTGCCTTTTTTTGGGGGGCACATAAGAAGTTGAAACAGGAGTGAATTGGTGCGTTTAATATTCAAAGTCTCGTTAGCAAAAAAACATTCAGAATCCTAAAAATCCACAACTCAGCCCGAGAAAGAAATCAAGCAGTGGTTCTCTGGTCCTTAAGACCGGGGAGTTTGATGAATGATGAAGCCAAAACACTCCTAGATACACTCTTCCACCTCACATATTTAAAGGGCTAGTTCCTAATTTTTATAGTGGGGTTATAGGAGGTACTTGTAAGAGGTCCAGTCAGTCCATCGTTGGCTCCAAACAAATCTCCCTCACCTGTGTTTCCACACACCTCACGGTCTCCGCTGATCAGGACAGCGGCTCCCTACTGACCCACAAAATGTGAAATAAACCCATCCAGTCCTTTGTTTGTAGTCTTACAACACAGAGAAATGCTACGTTTCAAATTTGCTCTCCTTGTGACATCACAGTGGGATTCTGGTAAAAAAAAAAAAGTCCCTTCCCCTGATATCTCCACCCATGGACTCCATCCCCAGCCAAGAACAAAACTTTGGTGCAGGTCCGTTATCTTCATTCTCGCTACAGAGGAGTGATGTCTATGGGGAAAACTCAGGGGGCGGGGCTCATTGCATTTAAAGAGACACACACACCAAAACGGAGCGTTCTGAGAGAGCTGGTTTATACAGAGTCACAAACCTCCTCTGGTGCTTGATTCATGTTATATTTTGACTAAAGCACAGCACAGATGTTTCATTTAGACCACAGGGGACTGTTTGAAAAGGTGGAGAAGGGGGATAATATGTCCTCTTTAAAAAAAAGTTTACTTATTGAGTTAGTTCGACTAAAACTGAACTTTAAGAATCCATGTAAACTGCTCGTTCTGCTAAACACATGAGAGAACCAGGAGTCTTTAAAGAGACTGCTTCGGTACTCTATGTAGATAGGGGAAGAAGTTTTCATTAGTTGTTCTACCAGCACACGAGCAGCCCTCTCCTGGAAGGCTTCTGGAGACCTGGTCAATCAGAGGAACGTGGGCATGTGGGGAGGGGGCTCTTAGAGAGTGCAGTGTAAAGGAGGGTTTTTACTGATGCTAGTATAAGATAAATAAGTTTGTTTGAGCTGCAAATCATGGTATCTACTCTGTAGGTTTAACAGACTGACAACAACAACAACAGTGAACATTAGTATCAGATCTTTAAGACAATTGGTCCATTCATTCCTGTGATCAGAAAATGAAGTCAGTCATCAGTCAAACAAACATGGTCACACCCTGCAATAATGAGCCGTCTGCTGCTGGAGAGTGACTGTTAAATGTGTTTTTAAAGAGGGGCAGGGGTCTCGTGCTGCCGAACAGAATAAGGCCAAAGGACGAGGTCAGCGACCAAACAGATGCTCTCACACTCTGCCAGACTCACACACGAATGGGAAGCAAACATTTAGGATACGTTCTCCAGCTGGAGGATTAGCATGATTACAGCTTTGGATGCTGGAGCTGCTGACGGACGCTTCAGAGAAAGTGCTTTCAGATCTCTTTACATATTTAGTTTTTCTCACAGAAGACACTGATGCTTGCTTTCTCTCATAACTCTTTTCATTTCATAGTTTGTCTTCCGTATAGAAATCATCTGCTCAGGTTTTGAGAGTGAGGCTTACATGTGGTCTTGTGTAGCGTTCCTCGTCTTTCTGCTTGATGTATGGGAGAATGTATGAGCTGTCACGTCTTTTCAGCCTCTACAAGGCCTTGACGGTAAGGAACAATCCTTTTCAGCGGTGACATTGTGCTGCTTCATGACAGCAAAAAAAGAAACAGGATGAAAGGAAAGAAAAAGGCTTTGTTGAAATAACCGCTTTGGTGTTACAACCCGAGTGCTTTCTGCATTGAGTCTGTGAGGGTGGAATAACCTATAAGAGAAGACACTCAGATGCCTCGCTATGACCTGCAGTCCAAGTCAAGTCAAGCATATGATGTTTGAAAATATTACAAAGGTCTCAGTGAAGTGCCACAACACTGTTATCCCCACTGTTTATCAGCAAGGTCTGGTTTGTATTTGACATTTGTCCGTCTGATATTTGCTGACATGGTATTTACGGTGGACGACATCAAACTGAGGAGTTTTCACATCATCTGACTACCTGACTGTTTCACTGTAGGGGTGTAAAGTACGATATATCCATTCTTTGGACTGCAATACGATATTTACAGATATATCACAGAGTCTGCTACGATATTCTGTTGATTTGAGTCAGAGGTCTGTGATGGATTTCAGATGATTTAAGGTACACATTTAACTCAATCAGTTACTTTCCACCTAAAGAAAAAAAAGGAAAGGTTTTAAACTACCGTATTTCATTGCTGAAGTTTTTGGAGAAAAAGAGGATTTTCTGGCACAAACTTCACCAACAAGGTGCATGAAGAGTGAAAAGCTTAGAAGAGGTCAAAATGCTCCAGCAACACTTGTAGTAAGAAGATCAACTTCATTAACAATTCAGACCGACGCGTTTTGGCTCGTGGCTCGTGGCCTTCATCCTTCATGAAGGCCACGAGCCACGAGCCGAAACGCGTCTGAGTGTCTACAAGTGTTGCTGGAGCATTTTGACCATTGCTGAAGTGTTTGACATTTGAATGACTATTTGACAAAAAACAAAACTTTTAAATGCCACATTTTCATGTTAAAATACAAAAAAGGCCCCTTTAAACCATCAAGACTTCTATGTACGTTTGTGTTTTATTTTCCTGAATTCCTCTGATCAGTTTTAATTCTTTTCTGCACCCTATGGTATAATCAAGATCTTGTGTCCTCTTGCTCATTTTTTTATTTCTTTTGAACACATTTACACACATGATATTTTATTCCTTCGTACTGTCTGTATAGCTGTATAAAATAAGCATATGTATCGCTCTGCTTCGATCACCTTGAGCAGCAAGCATTGAAATAATCCCACCTCTCGAAAATGACCCGGTCCAGATGACCGTTGAATAACAACGATTTTTTTTTAACGCCTCCCCATGTGTCTCTCTGCCTGGGGTTTTCTGTTTTTTCATCAGCGTCATAAAATCTGCAAATTAAACAACAAATGTTCACTCGTGATGACATTATCACAGCAGAGGAACCTCGAGGGACGAGGCTCAATACATAACGTAGCAAACTAAGACAGTCTGCGTCTCAAACATTGTTACAAGGTTCAGGATGAAGCAGAGCTGGGCAGAAACTATTTTAAGTTCTAATTTCAAAATAAATGCATATCTTAAAGATGATCATGTAGATTGACGTTTTGACTTTTGGCTCTCAGATCAATCCAAAGATGAAACAATCCAGATTGATGAATCTCTACCGTAATCACTCGTAGTATGCAGCACACAGTTGTTAAACAAGCTGCTAAGGACAGGTTTTGTTCTCAGTTTCTTAATTGATTCAGAAAGTATTTTGAGAATAAAAAGCGGGGACAAAAGTGAGAGGGGGTTAAAGAGAGAATTGAAGACATGAAGGGCTTAAAAAAGGACATGAGAGCAGAAGACAGAAGGGCAGATGCTGAAGGGTCAGAGCGCGGGGCAGGAGTGGACCAGGAGAGAGGAGGAACATGTTGACTTCAGCCCTCTCATTATAAAGGTCATTAGTGTGTCCTCTCCTCTGGGTGCTGATTAATAACACCGTTTGGATTTAAAAGGCTGCTTAACTCCAGACCTCTGAATTCAAAGTTTGGAGAACAAAAGGTCAACAGAAAGAGAGGGACTGTATTCACATTGTCAACGTTCAATAATCCCCAGAGTGAGTGCCTGATAATTTCATCTATAGCATGTGGGATAAAAAGACTGTGAAGCTCATACAGCCACAGCCACATGTCTGGTAGCATTTATCTGGTCTGTTTAGACCTCAATAATGCTGAAATCTTTATCCCATCATCTTCAGTGAAGGATTCGTCCCTGCATAGTTTTTAATCATTAATATAGGATGCCAACTCAGCAGATGTTGAAACATTTGGACGAAGTTAAAAAAACAACACCTGCATCCTCATCGTCTGTAACAACTCCAGAACTTCTCCACACATATGGATGAAGTGTTGAGGCGCTGACAGCCCCAGACTGATTTAATCTCTGGTTATAATAACAGGCTAATAATGTCAAAGTGTTATTTGTGACACAAAGATTCACGGTATGGAGCAAACGCAAATGCAGAGGGAGAGTTATAAATCAGTCCTTTAATCCAGGCAGAGTTCGGTACACAAGAAGGCAACAATAAACAAATTCAGAGGGCTAGGCAAGGCAGGGTCAAAACAGCAGCAAGGGTCATACACGAAGATCAAAGTCAATAATAATGCTGGACCGAGGGAACACAGAGAACGCAACGAACTGGCAACAGGAGGGAGAACACACAGGGATTAAATACACAGACAATCAGGGACCAACGAGACACAGGTGAAGGTAATCAGGGCGGAGCTGACACACAAGGCGGGAACAAGAGGGGCAGGATCTGAAAGACAGAGACAAGGGTGAAAACCAAAACACAACAAAACCTAGGAAAATAATATAAAATTTGCAAAACACAAAACAAAACCTAATGCAGACTGAAACCCTTGTCAATTTACAGATCACTGCATTTTAAGCCTTACAGAGGGGGGAATGTTTTCCTCATCACTGGAGATTATGCTCTTGTTTCCAATTAGTCCAATGTACATATAAAGGGGTACATTTTTGTATTACTCTATTGCATAATGGCTCATTTAAATCTGCACAAACAGGCCCAGTGCACAGAGACACTGTTTGCTCTGCAGTGCAGGTATGGGTACATTTACCCCGTGTGCATGTTTTGTGATTTAGATGTTATCTTTTTGACACATTTGTGAGTCTGGCTCAGAGTCTGGATATCTAGCTTAACAGAAATTTTAGATTTGATTTTTTTTCTGAATTTGTGTGAATGGGGATAATCTTGGCACATCCTATGACCACCATGTGTTTACTATAAGGTAGAACTAACTCTTTTGTTCTGGCGGTTATTTCTTTGATTTAATCCATTTTAAATAATCCTACTCTTGAAGATATTGCAATTTCTGTTGTTTTGTTTGTTATGTATTCTTCTCGGTCATTTCACCACATTGTTGTTATGAGTTCTGGACGTATGGGAGGAGGAGGTTTTTAAAACCATGAGCAGCGTTAACCTGCTCTGAATACTGACAGGCAGCGACCGCAGAATGAGCGACATAGTAAAGAAGTAGATAATGGAACGACACTCAGCAGCCTCCGTGTTAACACAGCCAATGGGAACTCTAATGTTAGAGATTAGACAGTAAGTACCAACCCACCAGGGCACGTACAGAGGTTTTTATCCCCAGTTGATAGGAGTCAAACCTGGTAGGAAATTCACCTTTGTATTTTAAGACCTGCCACAGCCACACCCTCATTAATGCAGTAATTGTTGTCGTTGGAAACACTGCCCAGAGACAGAATTTTGAATCTGACAACTCAACTTCTGTGATGACTCTTTGTCTTTTAGCTGAAACAATCTTTGGACTGAGTCTGGTTCTGTGAAATTACAAGGTTGACTCTGAATAACAATCTGAGTCTTTCAAGGTGACAGAACTAGAGCTGCTTTCTAATGAATCAGTGACTAGAGAGAGTAATAATAATAATAATAACTTTATTTATTTCTATAGCACGGTTTAAAAACACAGGTTTACAAAGTGCTTTGACAAACAGCAAAAACAAGAACAAACTAAAGCAAACACAGAAGAACATAAACAACAGCAAGAACATAACAAATGCAAAATACTCAAAATAATTAAATACAATTCAACAGAAAAGAACCCAAAGTGCACGATACCCAACAGACATATATAACCCGACCATCACAAGAACCATCATAAGAACCATCATAAGAACCATCACAAGAACCATCACAAGAACCATCACAAGAACCATCATAAGAACCATCATAAGAACCATCATAAGAACCATCATAAGAACCATCATAAGAACCATCATAAGAACCATCACAAGAACCATCACAAGAACCATCATAAGAGCCATCATAAGAACCATCACAAGAACCATCACAAGAACCATCACAAGAACCATCACAAGAACCATCATAAGAACCATCACAAGAACCATCACAAGAACCATCATAAGAACCATCATAAGAACCATCATAAGAACCATCACAAGAACCATCACAAGAACCATCATAAGAGCCATCATAAGAACCATCACAAGAACCATCACAAGAACCATCATAAGAACCATCATAAGAACCATCATAAGAACCTCATAAGAACCTCATAAGAACCATCATAAGAACCATCATAAGAACCATCATAAGAACCATCACAAGAACCATCACAAGAACCATCACAAGAACCATCATAAGAACCATCATAAGAACCATCACAAGAACCATCACAAGAACCATCATAAGAACCATCATAAGAACCATCACAAGAACCATCATAAGAGCCATCATAAGAACCATCACAAGAACCATCATAAGAACCATCACAAGAACCATCATAAGAACCATCACAAGAACCATCATAAGAACCCAACAACACGAGCTGAGACCAAGAGGAGCAAAGATTTTAAAAAGATGTAAGAAACTAAAAGAGCTGAAAAAAAAAGAGTGTGTGCAGAGGCGCGAGTTCTCCTCCGATTCTACAGTTTCACTAACAGCCTGATGCTGGCGTCCTGCTGCGCTGGTCTGAGACGAAGAGCAGGATAGAGCGAGAGGCTGAGTCTTTAATTGGAGAGATGGAGAGACAGCATGTTGCAGCAGGTGGAGAGGAAACCCCGTACTGAACATTGTGTTAACAGACGGTTCAGCTCCTTTTTTTTCACTCCTCATCGGGGATCTTATCCTTTCCCTGTGTGCTCTGTTTAATGCCTCAACAGTTATCAAATCATTAATTAAACCTGCATCAGATCAGCTCCCACAGAGACTGTGTGTGTGCGTGCGTGCCTGCAAATCTGAAAAGCTAAAGTCATCATGTTGTTCTGTGGTGTTCACTTCACCAAAGGGAGAATGTTAGAAATGTAACGTGTTGCTTCAAACTTCAACAGGACATGGACTCCACATCTGCAGGAGAACCATAAAAAAATATTGGTTCTAACATCTTACAGCTGATGAACATTTAAGACGTTATGTAATATGGATGCTTTGTAGCCCCGGCCCCCCCAGCATGCTGCCTGCTGCCCAGTTTACATAGCACCTGGTTCAGGGGGGCGGCCCCGTTTTCCCTCTTCAGGGCGAGGTGACTCTTCTCTGTGTGTCCCGCATTATAGAGGTTTGTTGCCGCTTCATAGCAGCAGTCCATTTGTAGTCCCATCCATCAATGCTGAAGATTAGAAGTCATTGTGAAGATTTCAAGAATATGTTTGCATTGTTGATTTTTTTAACAATATGTTTGATACAAGAAATGAATGATGAATGTAAAAGGGGAAAAAGGGTCCCACAGTATACACCAAAAGGGAAGAAATGCAGTTTTCTCCTCGCATGCAAAGTACGATACGAGAAGACTTTAGATGCCTGTAGTAAAATAGATAGCTCTGTATGAAGAGCCGCTTTAATGTTTCCACACATGCCTTTACAGCCTCTCTTAAGTTCATCCACATGTCATGCACTATTTACTGACATACATCTTATGAATAACAAACTGTAAACGTTTGATACACAAGATGCTTCAGTTTTGTTTACTCTAAAAAAGAGATGAAGTGTCTGTCCGCCTTTTCTTTTTTACATTCAACTTACTCAGCTCCTGACACATGTTGCATTCTCCTTCGTTTTTTTTTATCTGTTGCAACAAAAACAACAAAAACATGACAGCTTGAGATGCACATATAGATTTCTTCTCAGCGGCTCGCTTCAGAAAATACTTTTTCACATCAAACTGTCAGACTCATCACTGAATGGATCAAAGGAGACGTCAGTGAAAAGCAGAAACATCGCTTTGCAACAGGAAACTTCACAGTCGAAGGCGAAAAATAAATCTACTTGAAAAAAACTTGTATTAATAAAAAAGTACGTAAAATCGATCACAGTGAAATGTTGTGGTTTCAGAACAACAGACAACAGGAAGTAATAAAACACAGGTACTGTTTACATGTAAGGCATTACCGCCTGCTGCACCTCCACCAGTACCATCCGGGAAACTGCATAGAGCCACCCTTCACAGATGTTTTGCACCTTTTGGTTTCAGGTGGTAGTCTTAAAGTGGTGGGGCAGTTGGTACCAACGTCTCCCTACTGCCCCCTGCTGCTGATCATAAGATGTCCCACTTTGTTTCCTTCCTTTTTGAGCCAAAGAAAGAAACTCTTTTGTTCGGGCTCCTTATCGAGTTCCTTCAGTGCCTTGATTCTGAATATTCTCAGAATTTGCTGAACAGCTGGCTTCTACAGGGTAGGTGGATACCTGCCACCCTGCTTCAGTGCAAGGGTGTTAAGTGTTCTTCTTCGTCCTCTCATTGGTTGCCTCCATGCCTTCCTCCCATGGGACGGTGAGTTCAGCCATGATCACTTACTAGGCAGAGGTCAAACCACAGGACAATATCTGGTGATTTCAAGGTGAAAACCTCAGATGTTGGTCATGATGAACCTTCATAACCCTGCAAAAATAAATCTACAGCAGGCTTTGAGCACATCTGAAAACACCCCGATGTTGTATCAGGTCTTAAACCTATAAACTCTAAGCTGCGAAAATGCTTGAGAGCTCCTCACTTAAAGATAAAAAACATAATAGTAAACAAATCTCATGTTGAGAAAGCAAAAAGCCGGAGTCAGGTAAAGCTGCCTCACATTTTCAGAGGGATCGGGTTGCATACAAAAAGTGAGGGAGTCATGCAAACAAAGAGAGTCTGCTGTGGATTAATACAGGAAAGTGAAAATAGTATAGATATGAGAGAGAGTCTGGTGGAGGTGTGACAGTGTTAGCTAAAGCTTCATTACGATTCAGCACAGCGCTGTTTCATAACTGATATAACTGGCCACATTTCACACTTCATTTCATAGAGCTATAATGTAGGGCTGCAGAGACTGACATTTATATGTGTGTGTGTGTGTGTGTGAGAGAGAGAGAGAGGGACGAAGAGAGAGAGAGAGAGAGAGAGAGAGAGAGAGAGAGGGACGAAGAGAGAGAGAGAGAGAGAGAGAGAGAGAGAGAGAGAGAGAGGGAGAATACAATCGGAGATGATTGTGATGAGGAGAGGATATCCTCCCAATCAAAGCCTCTTTTGAAAATATTCTTAAGCAGTTACTTAAGAGTTCCTCTCCACTGAATCTGACAAAAGTGCAGCGTTTTTGTTTTTAAAATGTAATCAAAGGACTTTGAAGAGCTTTGATTGGCCGAGCATTAAAACCCACGCTGAGCCTCCTCTCTCTCTGTCAAAGCAGAAAGCGAACGTTAAACTGCATGAAAAGTACACCTTAAACTTCTCATCCAAAAGCAGCAGGAAAAGAGGAGAACTGATTTACATCTGAGCACATGTTCAATTATTTTTTTTGGGGGGGTTAGGGGGGTTATCATCATCATCATCATCATCTGAAAAGTTATAAATGAGGAGAGGAAGGAATACATTGACCAAGCTATTAGCAGCAGTTGTAAATCATTTTCCTGAACTCGTTAAATCTGACAGCAGCTCATCAGAGGATTACAGTAGACGACTTCGATTTGACCTCGATAAACTTAAAGGCAGGGTCGGTAATTTTCTCCAGATACGCTTTTTTAAGATTTAAGATTTTAGTAACTCATGTGCTCTGAAAAAATAACAAAGACAATCTTTCATCTGTAGCAGTTGTAAACCTGTTAAAACTTCGGCCAATAACTGCCACGAGGTACCAATCTGATGAACCAATCAGACGCCTCCCTGTCTCCCTGCTCGCTCTCTACCTCTTGCGTGCTCTAGCTCACACTCAAAGCTCGTCACCGATGACTTTAGGAGTTTATACTGAGAGTTTACTGACCGCTGAATGAGACATGAGACGACGTCGTTTCTACACAATGCAAGAGATGAGCTGAGGTCCGCTTCTGCATATAAGTGAGGGGGCGTGGCTTAAGAGGGAGTACAGAGGGGAGGGGGGTGGATGCAGACGGAGCACTGAGGGAATGCTACTTTCCAAAATCATGCTAGTTTTCAAACATTACCAACCCTGCTTTAATGGAGAGTGAATTAAAAGTGTTTGTGTGATCTCCCTTCAGAGCTCCAGTCACCAGCTAACAAACAGATCCAGTGCGCTGCCTGCTCGTATTTTATTTCCTGTCAGATCTGGAAGATCTGAGGATCTGGAAGGCAGATATGTTGGGCAAAAAAAAACTTTATTCCTCTCCTCTTTTCTCTTCGTCCTCTGTTTCACTTTCCTTTAATCCACTTTGGAATAAGATGCACAAAAGCAAAAAAAGTGTCATCTCTTTTGCGTCTTTGTTGTCGTAAATCTCCTCATTATTATGATGACAAAATGCCTGGACTCGCCCCTCATATGTTGGAAAATGATTCCCTTGAGATTAGGTATTATTAACCCAAACACGCTGATGACTATTTAGCTCTCGTTAGCTGCATCACTAAAAGCTGTAAACATCACTAAAGCAGGTCTGGGCTCTGTGCCATACGGCCCCTAAAACCTGTGACACACTGGCTGATATTTAGGATTTATTACATTCTCCTCTTAATGGAAGTAAATTAGCAGCATGAACAAGTGAGGAAGCAAAAAGCAGCCACAAACAGAAAGTTGTTTGTTGTGTGTAAACGAGGGCTCAGTGGGAGTAGAGGCGTAGATAATTCTTTCAGGTACAAGCTTTTTGGGTTCAGTATTTTTTATTTTTCCTCATTCAAATTCCAGACGAGACGCTCAGACTGTGTGAAATGTTTGATGATTACACAAAGAGCTGAGAGAGTCTCACTCATACAGCCAATGGGAATGTGAGCGAGACCAGTCCAGCTTTGATGATGGGAGGAATGGTCGGACGCAGACAACCCACAATCCTCTGCTCTGTTCCATTGAGCTGCAGTCAGCACTTGGCTGGCTTTCACATAAATACATAAACATCATTGAACCAAATCATTTAGTACTGGTCATTAATGTGTACACATGGAGAGGTTGAGGGGGGGGGGGGGGGGGGGGGGCTCAGTGCATCAAGAGAAGACCCCTGGCATTTTGAGCATATAGCAGGGTACAAATGAGGCCTTAACTAACTCCAACATCCAGGTCTACACTCCCTCCCGCCCAATGAAAGGCGTCTGATCCAACCTTCACAACAGGGCACTAAGTCTCTAACTAGACTCTTCTCCTCTGTCGCCCCCCGGTGGTGGAATAAACTACCAAACTCCATTCGATTTGCAGTTACTTTGCACCTTTAAGAACAAGCTTAATGCTGCATTCAGGTGCTGCTCGGGTGGTCCAAGTTTCCGGGTTTGGAACTCGTTCTTCCGACGTGATTTCAGTTCAGAAAGTCAGAATGATGTAACAACAACAACAAAAAAGCGTTGATGCTACGAAGAAGATCAGTGAAATGGAACTGTTAAAAGTTATTTTTGAGCAAAAAGTTGATGTGCAATACGTGAATTAATAAAAAGTATGTTAACATTAACAAAACATATTGCGCCCCTCATGTGATGACGATTCTGACGTCAAATCAGAAAGCCGGGCACCTAATTATCTTCCGAGTTTCCGAGTTGTTGTTCCCACTTGAGCAGGCGTTCATGAGCATTTTACATCTCGGAAACTAGTTTTTTTTTAACACCTTCGCGCTGAATGAAATTGAGGATGATAATGTTTTTGGGATGGTTTTGATGCTGATTAGAGCTCTCAAGAACAGCTGTCGATGTTGTGCTTTTCTTCTGGTCACTTCCTGTCAGCACCTGTGTGTCCAATCAGACTTAAAGATGTTCGTTTTCACATTGTCACATTGTCTCCTCTTTTCTAGATTTGTGCTTGTGTTGTACTTACTCTCTGATGTACGTTGCTTTGGATAAAAGCGTCTGCTAGTCAATTGTAGAATTGTAGATCTATGATTTAAAAAATGACTCTGTATAGTCGAGTCAGTTTTCAAAATACATGTCGGTATTGAAAGCTTGACTGGCATGACTTAAGTACAGGTTGAGAGGTGGATGGCTTTAAAATAAGAGCAACAACACCTTCTGAAAATGAAAACACTTCAACCAAGCCTGATGACTTGAATTAAAAAAAGGAAACTCTGCTCAAGGATACAAACTTGTGTTTTGCGTTTCTTGTATCCAAGAAGTTATTTGAGCCCTCTTTTCCTTGTTCGAATTAGCACATTGCTGCTTTCCTAGAGGCTCTGAGTTCATATGAGGCCAGAGTTAATTTTGAAATCACCTAAATTAGTTTCTAAGCACTCTGAACAGCCTCCATTTAATCACAATTTACATTTTAAAACTGCTAAATATCAACATAATAGTGTCAGGATCCATTTGTCTGATTAAGAGTGCACTATAAAAAAAAGAAAAAAGAAAAGAGGACAGTTTTTCTCTCGGGTTGTGTCGGGGCATTACGTTATTCTGCAGTGACGAAGAAGGAATTTTAAGCAGCTTATGTGAGTTGGCAGAACATAAATGAGAGGAATAAATGACCCGTCTTTTTAACACCTTTGAGGAGAATTAAAATGTGTCAGCAGGTCGACCTTCAGAGACAGACGGAGCAGATTAACATAGATAAGAAAAAAGAAAAGGAGCAGTTACACACCCGGTATGGTTTTATTTCATCTCCTCCTCCAATCAGAAATGAACCTTTGAATCATCTCCTTCTGTTTTTTTTTCTCTCTCTCAACACATTACCGTATTACCCCGTTATTTGCCTTCCTGGCCCTAAAGGAGAAATAGCCCATTAACCTTTTGAACCGGCAGCCACCGAAGCACAAACAGCTCCGCTCTGATTCAGTCGAGTCATTAGCGTCTCCATTAATTCCACAGATCCAGCAGACAGACAGTTTAAACAGCCTGTGGACTGAATAAGGAGGACTTCAGTTACAGAGAAGAAAAGTTCATCACAGCGCAGAGTATCAGTTACTTCTAAAATATTCAACTGAGAGAAAATGTCACAATTCAAATCTGGCTGTGCAGGTCAAACGTTTAGACACTGAACCAACAGATAGTCGGTGACATTTTGAAGGTGAGCGCCGAGACGGTCCTGAGCTCCCTCTGAGGAATGTTTCAGCTCGCAGATATGAAAAAAATGATAAATTGTCGTATGATTGCTCGACCTTTTCGTCGCCAAGTGCTGATGGGAAATGAGGTGTTTAACGTGTTCTGTGTCAGTCTCGGGATTAGTGACAGTTTGGATTGATTTGACCTTTTGACAGGACGGAACAAGGCTGAGAAATAAAACACGGCTGACAGATTTAAGTTCAGGTGTTGATGTTTAAAGGGCATCATGTTCTTCAATAGGAAAAGCTGCAGTGTGTGTTTTTTTTCAGCTGAACTGAAGGTTTCATTCAATCATTTAAGTTTGATGTCACTGCTGATGTGAAATATGTTTACGACAGAGAAACTAAAAGTTGACCCTGAAAAAGCAGCAGAGCCACAGATAAACTTTCATCTACTGGTACGATACATCAGATGTACTGCACCTCAAATTTTGCCATTTTTAGTCAAGTGAAATAAACAGACTAAGAGGAACGCAGAGGCATCTCAAAGACAAACAAACACTGGGGTATTATAAATCTAAAGAACCCATATTATTCTCATTTTCACCTTTCATGTTGTCAGTCTGTGATTGTGTTGAATTGAATCTTTATTTGTAAAGCGGCAATTTATAAAAAGTGTTATCTGGAGGCGCTTTACAAAAGAGCAGGTAAAATATCTTACTCTTTGTTAAGAGAGATGGGATAATATGCAGGGAGGATTTCTCCTTTGTATTCCTCGCGTTCCTGTTGTCCACACTTGTCTCTGAGGTGGAGGTCGGAGCAGGCCGTGCAGGGCGGTGGTTGTGGGGACATGTTGTAGTACTGGAAATCTTGGTCTCAAAACTGGTCTCAAGACCACTTTTTGAAGGTCTCTGTCTGGTCTCGGAATCAAAAACCATTTTTACTGTGTCTCGGCTCGGTCTCATACCACCAATGAAAAGCCAATTGTTCCATGTCATTACTGTGAGTGGAAGGTGGAAGTAAAAGATGACATTTTCAATTTATATTTATGTTTATGGTCTTTGTCTTGACTTGGTCTGGATCCCTAAATGTCTTGGTCTTGTCTCGGTCTCGGAGCACTCTGGTCTCAGGTATGTCTTGGTCTCAGTTTTGTGTAGTCTTGACTACAACACTATTCTGTGAAACCTAGAGAAGCTTTGCAGGATTTGCAGCTCAAAGAACTCATTGATCTTATACTGGCGTCTGTAAAAACCCTAATTTCAGCCTCTTCCTGTTTGTTTCAGTTGCTGTCTCTTTAAGGCCTGGTTTATCATGTGGGGATTTAGTATATGTCCAATGTATCTTATGTCCAAGGTCTGCATGCTTTTGCTTTGTTGTGTCATTCTGACTTCTTTTGGCAAACAAATCAAACTGAATTTTATTAAGGGTGTCTTTTTCTTATTTTTTTGGACTTCATGACATGGGTTATTAAAGCCTGCAGATAAATGTGATATCTCAATCAAATCAATAATGAAGATAAACTATTTGCTGTAAATTGTAATTCACTCGTGGAAAGCTGCTGTTGGAGCTCTGAGGTTTGTAATGGAAGCTGACTGCTGTACAGAGACGTCCTCACCTGTTGTTGAATTAAGGTCAAAGCTCTCACAGGGATGATTCTGTCAGTCAGTGCAACATTTCCTATTTCATCTTACCCCTCTCTCTCTCTCTCTCTCTCTCTCTCTCTCGGTGGTCAGTAATGGATGTTTACATGGGAGGAGAAATAGTTTGCTCAGATCAGGGCGGCCGCTGTCAGCAGGAGATTGGTGTCGGAGAAACAAGTGTCAGCTGTGACAGCAGGAAGACACCCCGGAGAGCAAAATGGTCGGCACTGACAGGAAGAAAGACGGAGCAGATGGAGAGAGAGGTTTAAACTCAGTGAGGCAGGGGGGCAAGCGGAGGAGGAAATAACATGTGTGAAAAAGAAAATTGATCTAAATGCAGAGTATAGCCGGAGGCAGCGCTAAATGCATTAAGAGTAAGTGAAGAGCAGGAAATGATGTTATTACGGAGCAGTGTGAAGCAGGTTATTAGAAATGAATAATTGTCCAAAACGTATATACGGCCAATGTCCTTTTTTATAGATTTAACCCTGAAACCAGAACAGCAAAGAAAATGAGTCCAACCAACAAACCAGTGATACAAAACCCTCTGCACAGTTATTTACCTGTCTCCAGATGGCAAAATCAGGATCTCTGACATTGGGATATAATGTTTACATGTACAGCTCAAAAACAGGATATATATAAAACACAACTCAAGTCCATTTAAGCGTGCTCGTACGTTCCTTAAATTAAGGAAAGAAACGCAATTAATTGATTGAGCATGTGGGCAGTACATAATTGGAATGTGCATATTTTTTTTAACGCTTTGACGAGTTCTTCATGTCCTATAGTGTTGTAGTATTCGGTCCAAGACCACTTTTTGATGGTCTCACTCTCGTCTAGTAATCAAAAGCATTTTTACTCTTGGTCTTGGTCAGAGTGATCTTGATTACAACACTAACCTGCTGACGATCTTCCCCTCTGTGGAGTTTTTGGGCCGTCAGTGCCTGAGTATTGCAAGATGAGACCTCCTGTCACTCATTTTGTTTTTCCAGATTTCTCTCAGTCGACAGAGCTGGAGCTTTTTCCTGCCTGGCTGTATTAATTAAATCCCTGCTTTCCTACCATCTTCTTTCCTTCGGCCTGCTATCCTCTTCTCTGCTCCAGGTGACTCTGACATCTCTGCTGCAGGGTTTATTTTAGACCTCTCCATGCAGCACGTTCATCTATGCAGCACATTAATTCTTTTATGAAAAAGCATTGAGTGTTGTGAAAATTACTGCTGTTTCTCACAAATTACAAAGCAATCAGCTCGGCCTGTGCAGGAGCTCCTCCAGAGAGAAAAGCCTATTATAATTTTTAATAAAGGAAACCGACAAAAAAAAAAAAAATCTGTTTGCATTAAAATGAAAATGGAATTACAAACCAGGGAGCATGAATTATGTGCTTCAACTTTATAACCTCCCCTAAAGTTGTAAACATTGGAAAAACAAACATTTACCACACAGTGAATGTAAATGCTTTTTGGAAACATGCCACAGTAATTTTTTCCTTTTCAAGGTGCCACTCTTTATTCAGGATTCCCACCTATTGCACGGCAAACACACGAGACATGGAATACCATCTGTCACAGCTTTCCTGCAGATAAATCTCCGTAGCAGCACAGTTGTTGTGTTTGACAGCTCAGATGGCAGCTCCAGGATCTCCTCGTTCGTTTTTTTCCCCCGCTCAAAGTCGCCTGAATTTCCGCTCAGGAACTCCTCAAAGATGTCTCTGCTGACGGTCTTTTAAGCGGCTGGAGTTAAAGAGTGCCGCAAGGTTTGGATGGCATCTGGCAACATGTTGCATCTCACAGTGAAGAGCAACTTTCACTCACACATTAAAAAAATGTGAGCCTCGGGTTCTTCAGTGGAGGATCAGGAGAGAACGTCTCTACCCTCAGGTGCTACAACGTCCTTTTGTGAAGACGCTGTGGAGGATTTAGAAAAACAGCAACATGCAACCCTGAGACATTTTGGCTTTCCGGCTGTTTCAGTAATTTTGCAGGATATTCAGTAACGGCATGTGTTACTCAAAACAACAATTAAAGCAAGTTATCAGTGTAGGATGGCTTGTGTCTATGCTGGTCATTTACAGCAGGAAGTATGTGTGCATTTCTGGGACAAAGTCTGATTATGTAATGCCAATGAAAGAGTTTAAAAAGGCATATCTGAACCCAAACTTGCAGTAGGTCCACAAAACAGGCCAACCATGGCTCTGAATAATCAACCTGTTGAGATGGAGATGTTATCAACTTGCTTCTCTGCACAGAGGTGTAGAATCCAAACTCTTGCTGCCCTTTAAGGGGGTCTCAGATGGGATGCAGTGGGCGCTGTCATTGTGGATGTGTTGTGCTGCTTAACTGAGCCGCACTGAGCTGACTGCAGAATGAGGTCTCCTCTCCTTTCACCAGAGTAAAGAAATGCATTTGTCATGTTTCTCTTAATCTACCTCACTTGAAGGCATTGTTCATTTAGTTAACAAAAAATATGATGATAATTCATTTTCAACGACCGGTTTTCCACACGTTGACTAGCTAAAGATAGATCTCTGATTTAAAAAAAAAAAGAAAGTCTGACGACACTTTTTCTTAATGAGACAAAATGGGACTAAAGTGTTAGTAGTGACTTTATAGAAACAGTGTTCTGGTTCCTGTATAAAGGCTAAATGAAATTACATGTTTTTATTTCAAACTAAAACTGGACTTAGATGTTTTGAGTTGTTGTGGACTAAAACTGTAAAGGGTAAACATGAATAAAATGTGACTAATATTAATATGCATTTTCTTCTAAATACACTGAGTAAATCTAAAAAAAAAAAAAGCCAAAATGAACACTGCTTGATAGATTACAGAACAAGGCCAAACGTATGAACTTACAGCATTGTGTCCGTCTGAATGTGGTCTTTGTTGAGAAGGTTTTTGAGAGACGCCTTTTGCTTCTTATGAACAGATCTTTCTATGGTTCTAATCTCTTCTGTCACATTACTGAAAGTCTCTCCTGGACTCCCTGCTGAACCGATCCACGTTGCTCAACAGGATGGCTTCAGGCTTTTGGAAAGGGCTTTGTATGTACACAAACTTTCTTTGCTTGCTTGCTTTTAAAAAGGCTGCCAACGATCTCGCAGACCAGCAAATCCAACACAGAGGCTTTGATTTCAGCTGTATTGATGTGTATGTTTAACATGTATAGCTACATGCTGCTGTTGAACAGTGAGAATCATTCTATATAGAAAAAAACATGTGTCTGACTTTGTTGTCAAATCACCTTCATCCATTCTAATTCAACTCAAGTTCAATCTTTTGAAGTAAAGTTCTGAAGTGTTCCTCGACTGAAAAGCTTTTCATCATCATCATGTTTATCTTCCTGCATCTGAGAGCTTGAAGCTGCGTCTCCGCCTGCGACTAATTAAACAGGAACAGCTGTCTTTAAAAATTAAGGACATGAAGGACACTCGAACATTTCACAACTTTTGGATGTGATGCTTCACTGTTGAAGTCTCAGATATCTGGCATTGGGTGTATTTCAACACTTCTCTAAGCAGCATATTCTGTTGGACAGTCAATCACAGTGCTGACATGTAGAGACAGACAACCAATCACATTCACACCTACAGACGAGTTAGAGTCACCAGTTAACCCAACCAGCATGTCTTTGGACTGTGTGAGGAAGCTGGAGTACGTGAAGGGAACCTACACATTCACAGGGAGAACATGCAGACTCCACACAGAGAGACTCCTGAAGGACGGGGATTTGAACCAGGAACCTCCTTGCTGTGAGGAAACAGTGCTAACCACTGCAAGTAATTTAGTCATTTACCTCATAACAGTCCTCATGAAAATCTTATGTCCAAAAATAACAAGCGGGGGAAAAGGAAGGCCTGGAATACACATTTTAAGTAAAAATAAAAGTTCCTTAAAATGCCTGCTGGAGGTCCAAGCTTGAGGAAGCAAAGAAATCACATCCTCTCCTTATTGAAAACAACTGAGAAAAGACACTGGCACTCAGGAAAAAAGACCCAGGTTGACACGGGGCCAAATACCTGAATAAATAAATGGAATACCCACATTGAGGGATTAGTGTTGCATTTCTAATACGTCGGACGCTGTGTCCAAACCTTTTCTCCTGATCTGAGATAAACAGTTATTGTATATCTTTCATATATCTGACAGAGCTTTAGAGGAGCTCTCTTATCTTAAAAGAGACCTCTGAGGCTGTTGGTATATCACAGACATAAAGCAAACAGCACTTTAAAGTTCAGACAGTATTTTGATGGGTATATTTTGCTGCTGTCTGACATGTGTGAATGAACTGATCCGAACAAGTGAATGGAGGTCTGAAGAACGACTATGATGAAGACAGAAAAGAACATTTCCATTTCTAAAGGCTGTTCAAATACTTCAGATACAATCCAAACTCATTTTTCTGCCTGTATTCAGATGTTTCGCTGCTGTGAACTCTGACTCGTGTGGATGGATTTAATAACCATTTAAGAAAAGAAAACCCTCCTGGAAGTTTGAGTCTTTCTTACAGTATAGTTTCTCTTTGTGTTTCATTGTTAGGATAGAAATGTAAAGACAAAATCAAGGGTCACAAGATGCACGAGTGATAATCTGTACCTGTGGGAGAACTGTGCAGACAGTGTTACAACCAGCCTAAGGGAAACCAGACATAGTATAAAAATTAAAAAAATCGGATATCGGACTGACGCATTTCCATTTGAAAACTTGCGGCATCATCTCTCGCCCAATCACGGACTGGCAGCACAAAGAGATACACGCACCACCAAGAAAACAGCACCAATCCCAGAGAGGCAGAGCAATCTAGTAATAATAACAGTAAAAAAATAAAAACGCAGACATTAACATCACAATAAAGTCGATATGAGTCACTGTCATAACATGCTGTTTTTAATCACTTAACCCCTGTGTGGTGTTTGGGTCTGTTGGAACTGATTTCAATGTTTACCAAAAGAAAAATGGTGCAGTTAATTATTTTTTCAATCACAAACTCATCGGCCTTGACTCATTTTCTGTATATTCAAAAGAACCAGTTTTCATTTACTGCACATTGGGTTATAAAAGTGTGGACATTTTGTGCACCTTGCAGGAGGAAAAATAAATATTTTGTCCTGGCAATATTGACTCCTCTGTTTGGGTCTAATTGCCCTACTATGGGACATTAAAACTTCTGGAGAACCAGATGAAGATGGTCCCTGAGTTTCAGCAGGTTTAATTAGTCTGCTCCTGGATTTTTTAGTTGAGTTTTAACTTAAAGCTCTGGATCAGCTGGTGCTGCAAGTCGTCCCTGGCATCATCCACTGCTTTATTCTCCCCCCTGCAGGCTGCCCCTGCAGTCACCCAGCTGCTCTGACAAAGCTAGTTAGTCACCTTGCTTCCTCATTATCCAGCTGCTCTGCTCTCCTCTCAAGTTAGCCTCTTTGTACTTTTTATTTCATGCATTTAAATTAGTGTCACAACGAGACCCCTGCAAACTGCATTCCAATAATAATTCTCCAGAATGATTAAATCTTCCCCTGACTCTGCTGGCTGACCATCAGTCCGTCCTTCGGTTTGTTTGGCTTTTTTTTATTTTTTTTTATCTTCCTGCCTCGTGACAACCCTTTCAGCCATCCAACCTTCAGAGAGCCGTTTGGAAACATCTTCTTCTTCTTCTTTTAATGAAGTGCACAATGCTAACTGTGACTTCAACGAGCAAACAGAAGCACATTCAACAGCATCACATGAACACAAAAAAAGACCCTCAAAGTGAATCCATATTAAACTGTCAGGCCTGAGTAATTCATGAACGTTATGATTAATTTCTTCACCAGGATTGGGCAGATGATTTGGACTCAAATTTCCTCTAAAAAAACATGTTTAATGAAGGAGGTGAATTAAAAATGCTATTTTCAGGTTTAATGAAACTTTTTTTTTTTCCCTTTAATGAGCCCATTAATGCACCAAAATATAAATACTCTAGTGGAATCCATTCACCCTCCAGGTACATACAGAGCTCTGATTGAGGAGTTAATATGTTACATTTCAGCAAGATTAAAAATACTTAAGATTAAAGGACTGAGCTCCCTGGACTTCCATATTTAGATTACAACCTAAATATAAAGACGGACATAAAAAAAATAAAAATAATTGGGGGGCTTTTTCTAACTTTATTTAGAGATAGGAACGTGGATAGAGTCAGAAATCAGAGAGAGAGAGTGGGGAACGACATGCGAGAAAGAAGCCACAGGTTGGATTCAAACCAAGGCCACCCGCTTGAAGGACTACAGCCTCCGTACATGCAGGCGTACGCACTAACCACAAGAATACAGCCACCCCAAGATGTACATTTTTAAGTTTATTTTCATCTGTGTTCCAGTAACCTGCACAGACATGATCAGTAGATTAGCAGAGAGGAGGAGCTCATCTTCCAGAAGGAGCGGTATGTGTGAACGCAAACAGACACGTTTTCCCCCCCGGAGTTTCTCCTGCCCGACCCCTTTTATCGCAGCAAGTCCAAGAGGGCTGATGTGAGAACACAGCAGGATATACTCCGGAGAATTCACCTCAAGCCAATGGGAGGTGGTGGTGACGTTTATATCCTGTAACTGGAGTCAGTGCATAGACTGTCTGCACGGGACCGCTAAGATCTCATCAGTATGTTGTTTTCCGCTCTTTTGTTGATAGTGTGAGTCTGTCGAACAACACAAAGCATTAATATGAAGGCAAATATACTCATTATAGCATCTTTTAGCGGACTCTGTTGCTTCATTTGCTACTTTTCTATCGTCCTTTTTATGTCACATCTTACCTCAGGAGACCCCCGCCTCCTGTCCCATCTGACAGGGATAGCTGTGAGGTGCTTATGTGAACATCCAGGTCATGATTAATGGGTCTCTAAAAATTGAATATAATACAGGCTTCAGTATTTGTTATTGCAGACTTTGCAACATTGAGGACAGTTTATTTGCTGCAGAATATTGACTTAATTACTCCTTTTCATTGAAACAATCTTGATGTTGAATTGATAAAATGTACTGTTTTATTGCTAAGACTTAATTTTCATTTAGCTGAGATATTCTGAAGTTTGTTGACCTTTTAGGGGGCAGCGTTTGTAGGGCACTTCTGCTGTGTGTGTTTCTGTGTAATCCAGCAGTAAGCTCGTTATTTTCTGGCATACTCGAGCTGCAGTGAACCAATGCATCGACGGTGTGAAGCTTCCAGGAGGCTGCTGCCAGTCTGATCTGCTTTGTTCTAAAACAACAACAAAAAACCCGAGTTTCCCTGCAGGAGAAACCAACAGGATTAGTAGGAGCTGCTGTCTGTAGCCGTCGAACATCCGCGTTTCAAGGATAAAAGCGAGGAAAAGTTCTGCTCGGCTAACTTTTAATGCCATTTGGATCTCCTTTGTTCTCTGACCTGCCTTCATAAATCCTGGATTATAAAACACCTTGAGGCTGTTTTGTAAGAGTTAGTGAGACAGTGGAGCTGTGTAAAACATTCATATTTATAGCATTAGAGAGGGGGGAGTAGCTACAAGGTGAGGGAAGGACGGCTAAGATAACTCATCTACACTCCAAGATCTGCTCAGGTTCACCTCCATCTAGTCATCTGATCCTGGGCACAAGAGTCTCTACGAAGGAATCACATCTTTTAATGGATGGAGGTTTATATCACAAATGTCCAAGGGGCAAAGAGGACAAAATATTTTGCACCAATATATGCTTATGATGCTGATTAATTTCAATGTAGTGAGTTATAAAGTCAAAGAGATCATATCACAGCAGCTCATCAATCCTGTGTGCTATTGCCCTTTTTTTTAAATACTACGAGGTTTACCAAACTCCTGCAAGCCAAAGATGTCCGCTTGAGGGAAACCCGGCTGCAGAGTGGTTCTGTTTCTTCCAGGGATTCTTTTTCCTTGTTCAGCTGTGTCAATGTCAAATTGAATCTCTGTCAAAACAAACAAAGGTTTTGGCTTCTTATGCCTTTATTTGAGATATAGAACAGTGCATAGAGTCAGAAATCAGTGTGTGTGTGTGTGTGTGTGTGTGTGTGAGAGAGAGAGAGAGAGAGAGAGAGTGGGGAATAATGTGGGAAAGGAGCCACATGTCTGATTTGAACCTGGGTTGCCCACTTGCAGGTCTATGGCCACCGCATGTGGGGCGTGTGCACTAACCACTAGGCTACCAGCGCCCCCAATCAAGTTAATTAAAGTTAATTCAACTTTTTTTCTTGTCCTATGTTTATGTTAGAAATGTGTGCAGAGAAAGCAGCAACCTGTGATGTTACAAAATGCAGAAGAACAAACAAACTGCAGTTCTCAGTGTGGCCACTTGAGGCCTAATCCGAAAACCAAGGAATCCCCTTTAGACTTCATATTAAAGTGTTCATTTTTGTTCACAGCGTGCATCATGAAATGGTTTTGTTCTCTACTAGCTCTTTTTTTCATTGGTAAAAACTGAACAATTTGTATTGAAATAAGGATAAGAGTTTTGCATAATTCTGAATAATGAGGGGCGAGGCTAATCTGACTGACAGATGGGCGTTTTGTAGCTGTCTACCAGGAGGTTTAAAGCCATCTCAGCTCCACCTTTGTCTGTTTCTTTATTGAAGGAAAGTTAGGTAGGTGGAGTTAGCATCTCCAATATAGCGACCCCAATCTTTGGGCTTCATAACACCTCTACAAAAAACCATTGGGTGGCATCACTGAGATTATGTTCATGTTTTATACAGACTATGGTGCAGAGGCAATATTGGCTGGATATATTTGATATTGCACATATTACTTTCTTATTTTCTTGTGTCCGGCTTTGCACAAACTTTTAAAAATGATTGTGAAATTCAGAATAGTACTTCACAAGGACTTTTTGCCACTGACTTCCTGTTTCACTCACCAACTGCAGCCAACTACCAAACAATTCAGATTGCCATCAATTTACCAACCCAGTGATCTGTGAATGACCGACTCTTTCTCCTGAGCCACAGCTGCAGCCTGAGCTTAAACAATAGAAAAAGTCAACTCAGGATACACCAGAAAAGTTACTCCTCAAATACTGGCTTCCAAATGTACAGATGTGACGAGGGGCCAGCAGTGATCAAGACTTGTAGCTACAGACAGACAAGAAGCTGTCAGCTTTACAAACCTCATGTCTCTCTTCTTCAAAATTGGATGAAGAGCAGCTCACCTGTAGTCCAGCCAGCAGGGACAGAAAGGGCCTCTCTGTGGAAACCCGCTGCTGTCTAATCACCTGACTGGCAGCCTGCAGGCGCTTCACACCATCTGTCAGGTAAGGATTAAACGGAGCAGAACTATCAGCACCGGAGGCTTTCTAACTCAGTCGAACAATCTCCATTTTTTACACGAAATAACAGCGTTCTGAGTCGAGTTTGCCGGGGAGTTTTATGCACTTGTTAAAGATTTCTGCTGCGTCATTAATTAATCAGAACTCTTCATTAAATCCAGACGGCAGAGGTAATTATACGAGTTGTTAAAGTGCGTGGCTCGTAGGTGTTTATGTCGATCCCTGATGAGTATTACACATTTTCAGATTTCATCTCTTCAGACAGATACTTGATTAATTAGGATCGCTTTGACCGGCATGAAGATGCTTCTAATGCAGGTTGATAAAAAAAAATTACTTTTCAATATCACTCTTTTAAACAATGCAAACGCTATTATTTAAATGAACATTCGGGGGAAAAAGAGGCTTAAAAATAGTTATAGTAGTTCTTATAACTATTCATATAATGTTTACATCAGCAGTGGACCAAACCACCGTGAGGGGAGGGGGAACCTGACATTGTTTTTCGTTAATATTTGGCTTTCAATGCAAATTCTTATACGACTCAAAATTCTATGTTTACAATGATATGAATACTTGGGGGGATAATTCTCTATTTCTCTATCATTTGGGGTCGGGGGGGGGGGGCGTTAATTCTGAATATGGTCAGATCTTAAACATGAATGAAAGAGAGAGAGCACTATCTAAAATGCACAAATCCATTGGCTGTGTTTCAGAACTGAAAAGTTGAAATATATCTGTGATATTTACAAGGTGTGCAGGAGTTTGCCTGGTCGAGTTTCGGTTGGAAAAAACAAGATGTTATCCCATAATAAGTGCCTAGGACTTGTGTTTTTGTTGCCGTGGCATCGAAACAGCTCTGGATATTATTTGTTGTTCACTAGAAACATAAGATAGATCTAGTGTGGGATCAGGTCTTAGAGTTTGTTTCATCACATCGTTTCTTTGGCTCTAATTGCACAATGTTAACAATTATGATTAGCTTATATCAAAGTTCAAAACCTTTGAGGTGATCGTAAGCTTGTCTTCTTTTGTCTATTTTAATTTATTTTATCTTATCATGATCTTACATTAATTCTTCTACATGAATCCAGCACAAATGGATATTTTGCTTATACTGCATGTTGTAACACCTGTGACCCATTTCTTAAACCCTCTGAGACCAACTCCACTTTTTTTCCCCTTATTTTCAGACACAGTGAACTAAAAATTGGCACAGGTTGAAAAGTTGAACAATACAACCAAGATCTTATTGCTGACCTTGTTTACTTGAAATGTAGATACAAGTTGTCCCTGTGAAACCTAAGAAACTCTTATTTGTAGAAGCCAGCAGAGAAAATGTAAAACATGAAATTCCCTCTGTAAACATTTTTTGTCAGCATATCATTCTTACGCTGTTGGTTGTTGCCACTGATACCTTGTTCCAATGAATTGATTAATGTGATATTATAAATCAGCTAACTTTTTAACACTTTTAGATTACTCACATTAGGCATGTTAGGCTCGTACCATTCCCGAGCACGATTGCTTCCCCCTCCCCTCTCCCCCCGCTGGTTTGAGTTCACAGTAGTTACATTGGTCCATATCCGAGTACACATGAGTTTGTACACAGTCCAAAACAGCAGGAGGCAGTATTCACATAATTGGTTTGCAAATCCGCCACACAGCAGAAAGAAGTTGCAACCATGGCAAACACTCGTGGGGTAAGTCCATCCTGCTAAGTGTGGATGTTTTTATTAATTCTGAGGCGCCAACTACGACCCTCTTTCTACTTCCACATGTACCGTGCAGCTCAGAAGACGAAATGGCCCCAAGCTGCGTGGATACAACGTTTTTGAAGCGACAGAAGCCGTTTAGAATTACGTCATCAACTTCCTTGTTTGAGCACGGTTGAATTCAACCACACCGGGACGGCTGTGGCTCAGTTGGTAGCGTTGGTTGTCTCTTAACCAAAAGGTTGGAGGTTTGATCCCCAGTTCTTGCAGCGACATGTCCGATGTGTCCTTGGGTAAGACGCTTAACCCCAAGTTGCTCCCTCTGCAATGTATGAATGTGTGGGATTAGTTAATTCTGATGGTGACTTTGCAAAGCAGCTTCTGACATCAGTGTGTGAATGTGTAGGTGAGACCTGCAGTGTAGAAGTGCTTTGTAGTGCTACACAAGCTCAAGTCCATTTACCAAGTCCAAATCCATTCATCTCCCACAGACTGTATTCAAGTACACATGAATCATGCCTGAAAAAAATAAATTTAAAGAGACATCAAACTGGAAACAGGAAACAAACTGTCCAAAGTGCCAACAGTTATATTTAGCTAAAATGGATCTTTAATGTACAGCAGACAGAAGGACAACCCTCTTTTCTTGACCTTTCTTGTTCCTTCCTTCAGTGTACAGTGTACTTCTTCCTAAAACTCATTGATTTCTCTCCCTGTTTCTGGCTTCCAGCAGCTTGATCTCTGCTCTCAAAGAAACTCTGAGTGTCTTTTCTGCTTCAGCCAACTGGCCGGCCGGCCGGTCGGGCAGCAGGCCTCCAACCGCCTGCAGCTGCTGCAGTGAATATAAAGCAGAGTCAGAATGCATCCATCACCAGCTCGCTCCATCTGTTCATTTACATAAAGTGTGAACAAAAAGAAGGAGCAGCAGCTCAGACACAAATCACATCATTCAGCAGCAAACTCACTCATATCAGAAACTTTGAGCCTTAAACGCTTCAGTTTCTCCATCATCTGCTAAAGCTCCACTGACAGGGTAATGTGACGTTCAACCCCTTACAGTAAATCGTTTCTGGATTGTTGTATTTCATTTCACTTCTTTTTTTTAGACTATTTATTGTCAGAGATGATTAGATAAAAGTGGATGATGCAAAACAGCGAAGAAGCTACAGAAACATTCTCAAATTGGGCAACAGAGTACACCTAAATTAGAGATTGGTATTTCCATCAGCCATCTCAGCTCAATTTTTAATTTCCAAAAGAAACAATTTACAACTGATGGCCAATAATTCTCCAGATGCTCTAACCCAGGGGTTCTCTACCTTTTTTTGGCTTGTCTACCCCCTTTCAGAATTTCTTTTAGCGAAAAACATTTTTCAGGAAATTATTTGGGAAAAGAATATGAATGAATCAATGTATGTAATGAATCTTCATACATTCATACATAATGCAAGCTATATTATAAATGAATATCCTCAAGTTGGAAATAGTGCCTTATTTGATGTTGCTTAGAGAACATATTCTGTTAAAAACGTTTTTTAACGACATTTGTCAGTTACCCCTTGCAGTACTCCCATGTACCCCTAGGGGCACACGTACCCCCATTTGAGTAACACTGCTCTAACCTACGAGAGCAACGTAACATTTTGACTGCTTCACTGACCAGGATGGCCGAGTGGTTAAGGCGTTGGACTTAAGATCCAATGGGCACAAGCCCTCGTGGGTTCGAACCCCACTCCTGGTAGAGTGGTACCTTTAATCAAAGAAAGATTCATTGATGTTTGTATGCAACATTATCAATGGTACATAAAGTTTGATTGTGTGTCACATGAGTTGCAGCCATCTTTCTGCTTTACCAAAATGCCTCAATGAAACTCTAACTTGCCGAATATTAATAAAATAGTAGTTATTTTCCCGACCTGAGTACAGCTACAGGGGAAATTGTCCAAACATAAAAGGAGCAGATTCATCTACCAGAGGAAATGTGCTCATATGTGATCCAAAGAAAATGTTTGTATTGATTTCTAGAATGTGAGTGAGTCTGCTGATGCTGTTAACTCCAATTGTTTTCATCATAATTTTTACAGTTTGAAATGATTCAATGGTTACTCTGCTTTCAGGATGATTATTAGGTGAATGGATGATCATGTGGCTAATGTAAAAACACCCTCAGTTTTGTTTGTTTTTTCACACCAAAGCAACACATCTCTCCTTCTCGGCTCACTCTCATGCTGCTCTCTTCTCTGTTTTTTTACAAGTCGAAGATGATTCGGTGCAGAAGTAACATGTTGCCTCCCCTCAGGGATCACTTCTTCAAAATATAATATCAACAGCTCTGACAGGCTAACATGGCAGGACAGAAATACCCCTGTGAACTGTTTTTGACAGAAGAGGGAAGATAGTTTAAAAGTGATGGACCCTCTGAGAGGCCATGGCTGACTGAGTGCTTAATCAAATAAAAAACCTGTTCCTGTGGAAGAATATCGACGACTAAACTTTTGAGAGAGATCAAAACAAATGTGAGAGCCACTCAGTCTGCAAGTGGACCTTTGAGTGCACAGGACACAGGATATGAGAGAGCAGAGTGAGATGAAACAATGATTTGAGTGTGAAAGGGAAAACCATAAACACATTTGAGGAAGCAGTGGGAATTTTCACGCTTGTGATTGTGATTTTCAAAGCTGCTCGCACTCATTTTTGGCAGTCTGTATCTTAAGTGTAAAGTTGAACCGAGAGCAGAGCTGCACCTGTTTAGAGCCCAGATCCGTGGGTTGCCAGATATTGTATTAAACCAGTCACCTGAACATATTCAAAATTGTCTGCTTGGTATTTTCTCAATCCTCTGCTGTGGAGAGGCAATAACTCTCCATGCCAGCAGGTGTCGGTAGTCTGTAATCGTCATTCCAAAAAGGACGAGGAAGAACGTGGATAAATAAACCAGGAATAATGTCTGATAAAAAGTTGAAAATGGCATTGGCGTTGTCATCCTTTGATCTTTTAATAGTGGAACAAGAATAGAAGAGGCACTGGCTCTCCTTTTTTCTCTTAGCTGAACAGCCAATAAGAGAGATTCCTACCCCCAACCGCGATGCAACATTTGAAATCGGCCAAAAAAAGGCAAACTGGGGCCAATGGGTAGCGACGGAGCTCGACACACCACAAAAACAAGGTCAACGGCCGCTCACCGACGGTCTCCTTGGTGTGTCAGGGCCTTAACAACTGCTACAGATGATGGATTTTCTACGTTCCTTTTTCAGAGCACTTGAGTTATTAATTTCTGTCAGGACCTAAAGACAATTTCAACCAAAATCTTTAAAAGTGTGTCTGGAGGAAATTACCAACCCTGCCTTTAAATTACACCGTTAAACAATCTGTTCAGTACTCAAGCATGACCAAGATCAGAACTGTTAAATGATGTCTTTTTAAGGGTCGTGTGGAAACTCGAACACTGAATGATCAGCTCATGTGACAGTGCCCATGTAGATTTTTAGCAGGTGTTGACATTGGATATTCAGGTGTGTCTTGTGTTTGGGAATGTCATTATGACAAAAAAATCAAACAAGGCTGACCGCCACTTTGACTCGTGGAAATATTTCCTCTGATGCTCCCAGACGACAGCACAGAAAAATCCAGGCTGTCATAAAAAATCTTTGGTTTGATTTCCCATCGCTGCCAAAAATCTTCAAACTGACAAGACAAGATGTTTTACTGTCCAATGAATTAGCTCCATCCCGACCGTCCAACTTCAGAAAGAGTAACTTTCTGTGAACAGAAGACAGTCTGTGCTCGTAAATGATGGATGCTGAGTGGGGACCATGAGTAAGTTCTTGGCCACATCTACTCTGTCATGCCGCCTTCAGCTCTACAGTTTTATTAATACAGTCTCTGTCTTCTTTCTTTAACTTGTGCAGTAAAAACCTGCTCATATTTTCTGAAATGTCTGCAAAGCACAAGTCATCCTACTCAGTTGTGGGGGCCATTTGGGGCCAAGTGGTCTCTCTAATTCTCACACAGCACATGCGTCGGCGTCTTCGCTCACTGGTGGGAAGCGCTACCAAAACTTTTTACTTTCTATCAAGTTTGAACTTGCACCTTGGTTTTACTTTTCTGGCTGTTTTTAAGTATTTATTTAACATAGTTCATCGTTTTTAGCTCTTGGGTGTTTGGATCTTATTGGTAATCACTGAAGCCTGCGACTGGAAGACTGCTGCTTGCTGAAACCGTCTGTAACATCTGGAGCTAGCCATGTCTGTGTGTAAGAACTGCAAACATCAGTACTCACAGTTAAAGGACGATATCCAACGCCTCAAGTCCAAACTTCAGAATAAACACCAGCTGGTTGAAGGCTTTGTTTCTGATGCCGCTGCAAATTCAAAATACTTATCTTATATCAAAGCATCAAAGCTGGTGTCGGCCTCTACCGCCACTCTTCCCTGGCTGACCTTGCACTTCAGCCTCGCATGGGCCTACCCAGAGAGCACCGGTAGCCCAAAGAAGCGGGCACTGGGGGAGAGCTCGGTGCAGGGGCCTCGGGCACCGATGACGCTGGGACAGAGGCTCTGGGCAGCGCACTCAACCATGCTGGACCAGGACGCCACAACACCGGCCCCGTCTGTGACTCTGAGGGCGCACTGGGAAAGAGTCGTTGAGCACATAGGCACAACGACTCTTTTATATAATGAGAATATTTGGAATTATATAAATGCTTTGGGTAGTTTGACACATGAACAATCAATCAATCAAACTTTATTTGAAAAGCACTTTTCATACAACAAATGTATCACAAAGTGCTTAACATCAACATAAATCAAACAGCAACATCATGACTCCCTCCCCCACCCCTATCCCACAATCCAAAAACTAAGGTAAAAATAACTACTACTGAGGAAACGCTATCATTTATTCTAAATGAGGAAACACACGAGGTTCAAAGTGTAATAAAACTAGATGAAATGAGATTCAGTTAAAAAGCTCCACTAAAAAGGTAGGTCTTGTGTTTACTTTTAAATATCAACAAAAAACTCCAGATTAAGTCAGAGTAAAAGAATTCAGCCTGTTTGCGTTCTGAAATTCAGCTCACCCCGATGTGTTCTTCTCTCAGGTTGTATTTTTTAAATCTTCTTTGCAACCAGAGACCTGCTGTTTCCTCTGCTGTGTTTTATGTAGCTCATGTTCACATTTAAATCTGTCACTCGTCTGATTTGAACATTAAACAGCCGGCTGGTGTCTCAGTGTGAGGTGTGTCCACGGGCCACAGGGGGTGTGTGACGCTCATGTTGGGAGCGTGCGTTGAGCTTTTTGTGATCCCTTGTTTCTCAGGGGCTCTGGCTTCAGTGTTATCTAATTCCCATGCTGTGTTTGCTCTTAACAGGTTTTTTATCTTCTGATTCCCCTGCTGCCTATCCTCTCTCTAGGTTTTCATTATCGGACTCCCCCACCGACTGTCTCTGCAGGCCTTCTCCTCTACTCTCTGTTTTCAGGCCTTTTTCTTGACCGTCTGTTGAATGCAGCTCTCTCTCTCTCTCTCTCTCTCTCTCTCTCTCTCTCTCTCTCTCTCTCTCTCTGAGACTCCTGCTGTGTATTGATTTGCTGCTGCTATAACCCACCTGTTGTAATGAAAAGCAGTGACACTTTCACTCTTTATTTGATCAAAGCCTCTCCTGAAATAGAGCACAGTTGTTTTTACATAATATAAAGACAGGGGAAAATAAACCTTTGCAGAAAAAGAGGGTGCGACTATATTACAATTTTTAATGTGAAACTTAATGAAAGCCCTAAATAGTCTGTGCTTTCCCTTAATAATAATAATGATCAGGAATGGTTATCATAAACAAAGCATTAACAAGCCCAACTTGTTAAAAATTCTTTGGTCCTATCTCAAAAAGACAACTGTGGCAAAAAACGTCAGCACTCGCAATAAAATTAAATCCCGTGGACCGAGAGGACCGCGCCCTTCGAAGGCTGCAGCCGCTGGAATGGGACACAGTTATATTGTCCTTCAATGAGGTTACCCTGGAGGTATAGCTTTATAATGTGACAGAAATGCTCATTTGTTTCACTTCACTAATCTGTTTAATTAGTGAAGAGCATTCAGTAATCGACTTTTTTTAATTGCTGATGATAACGAGAAGTAACAGCAGCTATTTGGAGGTGTAGCACGAGGCCACTCAGGAGGCTCTTTGACAGGAAGTATCCCAAGAGTCCGCTTTGTATTGGTTTATAAATATATTGAATCAGGTGATGCAGGATATCTGAAAACAACTAAAAAAAAAAAAAAAAAAATCCTTAGCTCGATTGGAGATTTATCAGTTTAATAAAGGGTGCTCACCCGTGTTATCATTACAAAACAACGCTTTAAATACATTTTTTTGGGAAATACAATGTATTTTAGTGTTCCTCTCTCGTGTCTTCATCTATACTTTCTTCTTGTCTGCTTCACCTTGCAGCATGTGATGTTCCTCAGACATTTATCTAAGAGAAAAAGGAGAGAGAAAGACATTCAGACAGATGGAAGAAAATGTACGTTTGTGTCATTAGGTCTAACATAAAATAGAACATATCAATAACAACATCACATTTCTTGCATGTTTATCATCTTTCCCATGAAGCAGACTAGCCTGAGCTTGAGAGGTTGCAAATGTTTCTTATCGATCATAGCTGGATGATAGCTGCATGATAAAGACATATATTCCCTTGGCTCCATAGTGGGCTCCTATATTATTAACCACAACACACACATTATCATTTTCAACTTACTCTGTGGGATGTCAGGAGTTTCCTTCATCATGTTGCATAACTCGATTTCTTTTAGCTTGATTGAGAGCTCACATATTTCTTCTGCGTTGCTGCATGAGGCCGATCGTGGACCTTCTGCAGTCCTGACAAAGACGTCCAGAGGTTGGTAATCTGGCGCAGCCAAACAGGCCAGTTTCTTCGATAGTCCTGTATCTTCAACATGCTGAGACGAAAAACTGTTTTGGAAAGCATCGAGTCTGCAGCCCTTTCCGGTAGAACTGCTGGTAAAAGACTCATACAGAGTCCAGATGTTCCTGTTTTCTGGTGAATTGTCGTGGATGGAGGGAAAATAGCCGACAGCTGCCATTTTGATCTGATTGTGCATCATTTTTGTTTGGATTCAAATTACATGTGCATCCTCACAACTCTGGAATGAGAACCAGGAAGGGTTGCAGGTCCATAGGGCTCAACAGTGTGGTTCCGGAAGTAAAAATCCCATTAATTTTCTCCATAGTGGATTTGATTATTAGCCGTAATGTCATAACCATCCGAGTAGACCACAAGCTACCCGAGTGTAAAACGATGGTTAACCTTGTCATGCCGCAGTTATATATATACTTTATATATATACTTTATATATATACTTTATATTTTCCTCAACACAAACTACATGATAGTACAACACTTGCATTAACAGTATAAACACTACACCAACAACAAAAGTTACTTTTAATGGATTGTGGGATGGGTAGTTCCTTAACTCCGGCCGAAAATTATGTCCACAGTCTTGTACCTTTGCCTTTTTTTCTGTTTAATAACGCTGCTTTGGTGCCGAATTAAATGTACTATGGTCACGAGTATTGGGGTAGCTGATTGTCTTGGTTCCAGTCACCAATCTCTTGATATAAGGATTTTGTGAAAAATCAAGGGAGGATTTGAATGGGCAAATGTACTTCTAAAACCAGAGCCAACAAAAAAGCGGGCGTTCACTGTTGAGCTCTATAGACCATGTGCCTACAACGGCCATGTTCCTGTGATGTCACTCTCAGTTTGGGAAGCCCAAATGTTGTTTTCATATCGCACTGTTGTGCTCCAGGTCTCAATCATGTTAACATTGTAAATCTTAGCTACTGTTTTCGCTTGAAAGCTTCCTGGTTGACAAGAAAGTATCCAGACAAATTGATCCTGAAAATCTGGAGACATAAAAAAGCCATTTTATGAGCATTTAGGCTCCTCGTGTTGAGCGTGATGACAAGACAACATGGCCCGTGGGAATAGCCTTTTCTCTATGGCAATATAGTCTGCTATGTATTAGCCATGTGATTGTTTCGCTGGAAAATCACCACTGCCATCTTTTTGATAAATAAGCACAAACATTAACCTATTATATTATCTTACGGTGGCTTAGCTAAGTTATTTTCGGCTGTGTGCGGTGACCTCCAGAAGCGTATCCCATTGCTGTTTTGTAATTTCAAACTTATGTATTTTGTAGAGTCTTTGTCTTTTTTAAATGGCACTAAAAAACAACTTCTTAGGTAAAAAAAGAAAGAAAGTAGTTCTCACTTAATATCTTCACCTTTACACTTTCAGGCGGATGATGTGTTGCTAGCTAGCTGACCCAACTGATTAATCTGATGTTAGCTCTTTGATACATTAACCTTTTTGAGTGAAAAGTAAAAAACATAAAGTGGATGATGGATATTATTTGGTGAAGTAGCCTCAAGATATATAAACTCGATACAAAAAGGTGTTTATTAGCAGCCTAATTTAAACCAGTATGATTTTGTATTTAATCTACAAAAGTAACGCATAGCCTGTAGGCGGCTAACTCCTATCACAAAACGACGCCACTTTAGCTTAAAGTCCCTGTCAAGTAAAATCAGCAATACATCTTCAAGCACGCTAAATATGTTGCAAGAAGATAGCTTTAAACATGAAGGCATCGTGTGAAAATAAACGCCATGTGTTTCCCATTAATTCTCAAACTTTATGAATATTACCCGCTCTAAAACACGTTTCCTCATCATGTCTGTTCTGCTTTAAATAACTTTCTTTTATTTTCCTTAAAACTGAATTGTTTTGAAGTTATGCCAGCTAGCCGAGCTTGTGATGCTACAATAACTATCAGTTCAATCAATCAATCAATCAATCAATCAATCAATCAATCAATCAATCAATCAATCAATTTTTATTTGTATAGCGTCAACTCATAAGAAGTATTATCTCGAGACACTTTACAAAAAGCAGGTAAAATACCTTACTTATTGTCTGCAGTTAACATAGCTAATTTATTTTGATTGGACAGTGCTTGAGATGTCGCCTAGCAACCAATCTACACACAAGACAGATTGACCAATAAGGTCTTAGCTTTAACAAGCTGTGGTTGGTGATAATTCAGAGCTTATTAATGCACTTTTCAACTTTTACTAAAGACTACTTGAAGGCTAAAACGAAGTAGGACTAATTAAATGTGAGGATTCAAATATTCTTTAGCATTCAACGCGTAAATCTGTGTTTGTTTGCGACTAGAGAACTGTGACCTGCAGTCTGCCTTTTGAGAATTTCCTGCCCTGTTTGTCTCTGTGAATGTGGTCAATAGGCCTTTAATTGTTGGCAGCACACGCAGTGGATGACGGGGAAACTGGAGGACCCAGTTTGGCATTGCAGAGGGTTTTGGAAAGCGCTTTTGTTGTGCACAGAGACTAAAGGGGAGCTTTGAGGAGAGGAGGAGGCGCAGTGAAGTTGGAGCTGTGACCGCGTAGTAAAACCAACCCTCTCTCCATCCTCTCTCTCTCCCTCTCTCCATCCTCTCTCTCTCCCTCTCTCTCTCTCTCTCTCTCTTACTCTCCCTCTCCTCTCTTCCTCCAGTCGTGTGTGGGGAGATCTCTCTTGGAGCTGGAGAGGAGAGGTCGGACGTCTCTCTCCTCCAGCAGCAGCAGCCGGGTGTCTCTGCTTTCAGCCTTTTCTCCGCTCCATCATGGATCTGTGGACTAAAAGTGTCGCTGGGATTATCGCTCAGGTCGCGCTGCTGCTTCTCTCCAGCTCGCACAGGACAACCGGAGAAGGTGAGCAGGCTGTGCGCTTTTTTTCCCCACTTTTCACTCCCCCGGAGGAGACGGAGTGAGTCCGGGCAGCGCAGACCCCCGAGGGGCTGCTTTAACGGGGCTTCATCCCTGTGTCATTCCTCAGGGGATACATGAAGAGCTTTGTTCTTGGAACGATATCCATGCATGTGTATAGTTTACCTAATTTACTTAGCCTAATATTTTGATCTGATAATGGCACGAGTTTTTTTTTTTTTTATTTAGTTGGATTTTGCGCGTGTCCGTTGCGCATCAGTGCTCGTTTGTAAAATGGATTTAATGACAGTTAAATTGAATGATCACATTTCACAATAAGAGTAATATCGTTGTAATAAGAGTAGCTTTTTGAAAGAACATGTCCTCTGCGCATTTCTAGAAGGCAACTTTTATGCGTATGTCCGTTTTTTCCTCCTTATTTGAACGAGGTGTTTTCTGGTTTTATCTCCATTTGACCACGTTCTGCAGAGAATGACTTTAAATTGTAACGCATAGAGCTGAATGTTTGGCAGGATCAAGGTCCCAGCTGTGATGAGTCGACTATAGGCTGAAAGGAGCATTGTTGCCCACTATTGGTCGCCTAGTCATCCACTGCTTGTGTGCATTAAACAATGTTTTTTGTTTTTCTTTCTGTTTAATTTGGTGCTCAGAGCAGCATGATGAGCACCTGGGGGACTGAGCCACTTTGTACGCAGCAGCCAGGGTGTGAAGGTGCATGAGTGTGTGAGAGGAAGAAGGTTGTTTTTTGGTGGGTTGGAGACTGAGCTGAGAGGCTGCTGGGTAGTTTATTTGGTTTCTGCAACAGGGGGGGATAGTACATCTCCATCCCCTTAAAGTTGCACATGCAGTAGAGTCTTTTTGGACACCAACAGTTTTCAGGGCTGAGGCTGTGTCAGTGTGTGAGTAAAGCGGGGCGTTGCTCTTATCCTTCACAACCTGAGAGAGACAAGTAGAGAGAGAGAGGAAAGGGAGGGAATTCCAGGAGGAGAGAAGCAGGTCGAGTGGAGGAGTGAGAGAGGGCGGTGATGTATGCCTCTGAGTAATCCAAACAGATGGTGAAAAAAGTCATCCATCCCTCCACTGTTTTTCTCTGCTCTTCCACAACACAATGATCTCTTCTCCTCCTGTTTCTTTCTTCTAATGCTCTACTCTTTCTCTGCTTTTCTTATCTATGCTGTTTAGTTTGACATTAACTCAAACGTTGTATGTTCCATACTGTTATCATCTCCTTCTTCCTTATCTACCTGGTTTCTTATCTCGTCCTTTACAGTTTCTAGTATGTCTTTCACTAATTCATATACCCCTCCTTACAACCAGCTGTGTTGTCATTTAGCTCCTTATCTCAACAGTAACTAAAGAGTCAAACTTTCTAAAACTATTCTAGGAAATCCAAAGTAACTTTATATTTAAAAAAAATGCTTATTTGAAAGTAAATTAAATAATATGTAAAACATATTTTCATTTAACAAGACGGGATTACCATAAAACATCTGTGGTTTACATACTTTGATAAAAAAGCTTCTGGAGAAAAACACGTACTGCACCATCCCTGGTGAACGCCCATCCTGTTTCCTGCCTATCTATATCTCCACCTCTATCAAAATAAAAGCATGAATAAATACTGAAATATCCTCAATATTAGCACTAATAACAACAAATAAATAAACGATTAAGTGCAAATGATCTAATCATACAAAACATTGTGAGTAGCTTGACGTTAAAGTTGTATCAAATTAAAATAGAGGGTAGAGTATTTAGTATTTTTTTTTTTTAAGTATTTAGAAATGACAATATTTAGCCAAATGAACATCTTAAAAATATCTGATAGATCTGAAATTCTGCTCTTTCATTCTTCAGTGTAATGTTTAAAAAGTTGGCTCTGAGAGAGAGATGATGAGAGGGACAGATATAGGCAGGAGAGAGGACAGATGAGGACAATATAGTTTGTTCTCTCTCACTTCTGTATTTTCACCAAAATAAAGATTTCCGCTCCCTATTCTGTTTTCTCTTCGTTCCCACTCGTCTCTCTGCTTCTTTTTGTCTTCGCTTCCTGTTGTTTCCCGTCAGCTTCTTTCTTCATCTTTGTCCTCGCAGCACATTTGTTCCGATTTCTTTTTTTAACCTGCTTGCCTTTATCTTTCTTTTTCTCCACCTGGATTACCGCTCACCTGCTGTAACTAAAAACTGTGAGCTGATTCTGTGTCACTCGCTCGTTCCTCTCCTTGTTCTCATCCCTTCATCTTCCTCTCTCTCTCTCTATTTGTGCTCTCTCTCCGGCTGAGTTCTCCTGTCTCACTGTAACTTTATTATTATGATCTGAGGGTTGATCATTTTTAATATAGTTCATGGTGTTTGACTCTTCTTTATGTATCAAACAAGGTGGAAGGTGGGTGGAGCTACATGAGGTCACCTGGTTTAAAGTATCTACAAGAATAATTGAGATGTTATTACTCCAATCATTGCACCTGCAACACGCCCAACATAGGATTCATGATTATGAAAACGAGGTAATTAGCAAATGTCAGTGTTTACTATTTAAATGATGATAACTGTGTTTGGAGGATGATGACTATTTGATCAAGGATTTAATGAACAGGATTATCACTCTGGCCAGAAATGTGAAAACAAGCTTCCAGTAAAAGCCATTTGTGGCATCTGTGTTTGATAAAATCCTCCTAATAGGAGTTTAATTAGATCCTTTTAATGCTGCTGATGTTGTCAGGATTTGGTTAACAAGTCCTTAAATGCATTGTTTGTCATGTCCTCTGGAACATCAAAATTATGTTTTTTTCTAATATGATTCCTTCAATTTGAGTCAACATTAAATATCTGCTCCTGCCAAAAATAAACCAACAAACTATAAGTACTTGTCTAAGCCTTGAGTACAATAAGGTCAAAGTTAACTCTTTTAGGGGGTTTCACAGGTGCTAGTTTTCTGGACAAGGTATCAATAATAACATTCTTGAATGAGTGGGTTTGTAACTTCCCGGGTTTTTGCAGCCGGACTCAAGCGGGCACTTAAAGAACTTCTGCACTGGCTTCATTTTGAACATCGATGGTTGCCATGTGGTGTATTTGCAGAATGATAACTCCGGCTTTAGTGCCAATTCACAACAAGTGTTATCTCGAGAAGCTTCACAAAAAGAGCATATGGAACGAGATGCAGGAAAGATTTCTCCTTTGTATTCCTCACGTTCCTGTTGTCCACACTTCCTTTCTGCTGAGGTGGAGGTCGGAGCAGGCCGTGCATGACTGAGGACGCCGGTGGTTGTATGGACGACACAGTCGGATGGTGGAGGCTGGTCGTCAGGTGTTGGTTGGGACGCCACAGTCTGAGGGTAGTAACTTAAAATGTTCTTATAGTTAAGTCCTGATTGATGCAGGTTTTTAGTGTATCCAACTTCACAGGAGAGGTCGACCTGTCAAACCTTTTCAACGACAGAAAAAAACAAATAGATGTATATTTTTTCTCATTCTGTTCTCATATAGTAATGTCATGCATATCTTATCTAAGTCGTATATTAGACTAATGTACCATTTGTCTTGTGGTGCAATCAATATTTTATCTTTGGCTTTGGTTTGTCTTTCTTTCCCTTGGTCTCTTTTCTCTCTCTCTCTCTCATTTTCCTCTCTCTCTCTGTATTTGTCTTTCCCTTTCTTTATCTCGCCTGATCTGCCCCAGTATCACACTCATCATGCACAGACCATAAACCACAGCAGCATAATAAGTTTAGACTGCAGAGATGGAGGGATGCCAGCTGCAGGATTCAGGGCTGAGCTGCACATCTCCCTGCACACCCCTTCAGGCAGTTCACCGTTCATTATGGGGGTGGCACTAAAATGACATCAGAGTACAAATACATATTTCCACAGCCACAGGTGGTGCCCTGATGACTTGTTAGCCGGAGCAGGAATCGATGTGTCACAAACGGTGAGATTCAAGGATGTCGGCGCGTGAAACGGCTGCCCTGCAGGGCCGTTAAGTCACTGTGCGTTTAATCGCCTTCCATTATATCAACATGAGACAGTCTCTGTGTGTTTAGCAGCTCAAAGACCGGCAACCGAACCACTTATATGTAACAAACGTGTGCCTCTGAGCCGCCTCAAACTGCAATTTGCTATTTAAATGATTTGTGCTGCAGGTTACAGTCGGTGTAAAAGTTAAAAAAGGAGATGTGTTTTTACACTTCTTTTCTTTCATTCAAAGGATGACTCTGGTTAAGATTGGAAGAAGTCGTTGTACACTTCAAATGTGTGTTAGGATCTTTTTCTGTGTCTAGCAGATACTTTATTGTGAGTGAGGTAAATTGAAGAATAAGCCTTTTAGCTGTAGGAAAAAACCATTAGTCATCATCTTTCACAAATTTTGAAGTGTCATTGAGCAAGACTGAACGTTCATTTGCCTCTAAAAAGTACAAGCACTTAACCAGGAGAATACAATATCCTGCAGAGTACAAAAATGTATTCTATTTATTTTATAGCTTCCCCTCTTAAAGGTAACTTAAAGGTGAGCGGACTCATATTTTCTTGGTTGAATTTCTGCACTTTGTCTTTCAACCGCAATATAATCCAAAGCGTAATGCAGGCAGCAGAAACAGTATGACAGTCTAAACTCAAAGTTGGGTTGCACTAATGACCCCTGAGTCTTCATTGTTGACTACATTTTTACAAAGAGCCAAATTATACAAAACTCTGAATAAAGCAGTCTCATGTCAAAAACACTTCAAGGGCCTCAGAGTCTACTCTCTCTGCAATCTCTTGCAATCTGTGTGTCATGATGTATGTCTACCCCCTGAATCTGAACCTGAACCTGCAACAAAGAGATGCTTCCTCTAACCTCTATGGTTTCTCTGATTACTTAAAATCCAAACATAGATTGCAAACTGAAATACTTCACCTGGCTAAATCACCTTTCAGAAGCGACAGTGACATGACTTTTAACACCTAAGAAAAAAGGCAGCATCTGTTGGTGTTGAAAAAATGAAGCCATTAAAAAAGTGAAGAAAAAACTGCAGTTCTTTGATTGTCCACTTGAGGCTGGCAACCAAGACAAGGAATCCCCATTAAGCCCAACATTAAAAGACCCTTTACATGTTGACAGCCTCGGACAAAAGGATTTTGGTGTCTACATGTCATTTCTTTATTTATGTTTAAAAACTGACAGAGGATGGGGGTTATATAAATCATCAGTTTTTATTATATTACAGCTAAGCGGTTTGTTTAATCGGCTTTATGGGCATGGCTGATGTTGTTGCCGTTTGCCAGGAGGCTAGGCTTCCACTCACTGATCTTAAACTGTTGGCTTTGTTGGTGTTGTTTTTGTCGTTTTGGAATATGCCAATATTCCAATCAGTAAGGTCTTACTGGTCAAACACAAGACTCCTGATATACACGGATAGATTAACGGTTGCAATTAGTTTCCACAAGTAGCACTTAGGGGGCGTTACAAGTTCGCCCACGTTGACTAAGCCATCGACTACAGCACCACAGGGGGATCTCATTACGGCCATGGACTCTGCTAGGTCCTAGCACAGACCCAACACGGTACGGGCAAGGAAGTAGGGGAAATTTGTGGTGGCTTCATCTGTAAGAATTATGTGTTGAACACACAGAGCTCCTTATTGAAAACCAAATCTGATCTGACTCGCACAATTCTGAGTCGTGGAAAGTCTGAGCTGTCCTTGGTGATGAAACATAGAGAGCACTCGTGTAGTCTACCGTTGTGGACATTATAAAAGTCTTCTGTCAGATGAACCCACTCATCTTAAAAAGTGAAATGTAATCTTTCCTGTCCTTTCCTGTTACACTTCCTGCCTGATTAACTACTCTCATTGTGCTTTTAAAACCAGCCTTGTGCCTCTAAATGTTTAAGAGATGTCGACAGATACGACCTGAAGTGTGGCATTGAATCAAAATCACTGCGGAAAAAGTTTTGAGCAAACCTTCCCTGAACAACAACACCAACACCACTTGAGGTTTTCTTTCATTCCTCTTTGCTCGGAGCCGAGGGAAGCTGGTAATGTTTCTTCTTTCTTTACTGTTTATTGGTTTGCTGCTCGGCTCTAATTGTGCCCACAGAAAGTTGTGTTTTCTCATGACTTGTTTTGTTTAGATTTATTTCACACTTCCTCTGAGCACTGCTGTACTTTATATGTTGCCCATTTTTAATTACTGGATGTAATTAGCATTGCTGTATTGGTAGCTGGAGTTTTCCTCTGATGCATTTAGAAATCCTCCATGGTCCTTTTATTAGTGTGTTTGTGTGGTTTTTGATTTGAACTGCTTCTGAAGTTACAAACTCTGTCAGGTCCAAACACGACTGCCTTGAGGATTTTTGTTGTTGAGTTGTTTTGAAAAGTTTGTGTTAATAAATGATTTCATTCTCTTCAATTACACCAGCGATCTACAATGGGAAAGATTATAGGTTCTGGAAATTAACATAACTCAGACTGACTGCCTGAAGTTGAATCTGATTGGTCAGATTTTGCTGATCGTCAAATGTCTTTTTTTTCCCCCACTCATTGATCCATATTCTCATTTGCAACACAAGATGTAAACCCTGTAATTGAACTTTTTGTCTTTTGGTTGATAAATATCTGAAATTCCGGTTGTAATTTTTCATGGCGGAGTTCATGGAGTCGAAGGCCAGACCAGATGAGAACCACTGGTCTTGCCTCAGGGCCCAACACCAACTCCTTCACTCTTAACATCTGATGCTCAAATTGGTCTACTTATGGAAATGGTAAATGGACTTCTGACTACTCAAAGTGCTTTTATACCGCAGGTCACACCTACACATTCACACACTGACGGTAGAGGCTGCTGTGTAGTGAGAACATCAGAAATAACTAATCCATTCATATGCCGCCGACGAAGCAACGGGACCAATACAGGGTTAAGCGTCTTGCCCAAGGACACATCGGACATGTTGCTGCAGGAGCTGGGGATCGAACCCTTGACCTCCCGGTTGAGAGACGACCAACTCTACCAACTGTAGAACAGAATCCTAAACACAGAAACATAACTCTTGCTATTTCCTCAAGGGCTCGATGATCAAATTACCAATTTTTCCTTTAAATTCTCTCTTCTAGATAAGAAAAGAACAGAATTACTTATGTTATATCAAATCCATCATCGAACATAAATTGTACAAGTGTTGAGTCAAAGGCCGTGCACTTCGTCTCCCAGAATTCCTCTGACAGATTAGTCTCAGCAGCTTGTTCTCTGGTGTACAGTTCCTGTGTGGGTGGATGGATTGACTGTGATGGAGTAATGAGCTTCCAGTGGAGACAAAGTGAGATTATAGAGGGCGAACATTGTCACAGCGAGCTGTCACAGCCGTTCAGAGTATAATAAGCCTTTTGAAGTGAAGAAATTGGTCTCCCACATCTATTGTAATGAATTTCTCAGTGTATGATTGCTGAATGTTGGTACAAAGTGGAGACTCTTAAAAGACGCTCATGCTGTTTAAATGTGCACAGCTGCAAAATAATGTGGCTTTAACTTTTTCGTTGATCACTCAGTAATCAGTTTTTTACAGAATTATAATCGAAGAAACTAAGAGAATAAATAAATAGAACACAGAAACAATAATTAGGACATGGGGCGTCTTTCCAATCAGATACAGCTAGAGGAGATAGAGGTGTGGCCTGCAGAGAGCGTGCACACCTGCAGGCAACAACTCTAGCTCCAATGGATGATTTCCTACTGGTTGTCCCCCACTGTGCTCCTTTCATCTGTTAAACTTCCTGATGAAGGCTTGGCTCAGTGGTAGAGTCGGTCCACTCTCAACCAGAAGGCCAGGGGTTCAATCCCCAGCTCCTGCAACCACATGTCTGATGTCTCCTTCAGCAAGACACTTCACCCCAAGTTGTTCCTGCTGCTTTGTCTGTGATGTATGAATGTGTATGAATGGGATTAGTTAATACTGATGGTCAGTGGTTACATAGCAACCTCAGTCAGTGTGTGAATGGAAATCTTTCTGTAGCCTTGCAGATGCTTCCACATTGCTCTCTCTATTCTGCCAGTGCCCATAAAATCGTCACTCAGTTAAATGGAGCAGTGACATTCAAGGATAGAGTTGTTGAAACAAAGGACATCACAAACTGAAACAAAACAGTAAAGTTGGAGGTCAGAACACTAGAATTTGAATAGAGCTGCAGGAGAGCTTTAGAAACATACATTTGTTTTTCTACAGGTTAGACCCTGTAATCAACTATTTTTGCATTACATAGATATTTAACATATATTTATATGCAATTATTTTTAGTTCAGGCTGCGGTGGTGCAGTGGTTGCCTCACAGCGAGGAGGTTCTTGTTTAAAATCTCTGTCTGACAGGAGCCTGTGTGGAGTCTGCATGTTCTCCCCGTGCATGTGTAGGTTCCCTTCAGGTACTCCTGCTTCCTCCCACAGTCCAAAGACATGCTCGTTAGGTTAACTCGTGACTCTAAGTTGCTCGTAGGTGTGAATGTGAGTGTGGCTGGTTGTCTGGTCTCTACATGTCAGCTCTGTGATTGACCGACTGAAAGTCCAGGGTGTACCCCGCCTCTCGCCCAATGACAGCTGGGATCTACTCCAGACTCCCAAAACCCCGAACTGGATGGGTGGATGGATAGATAGATAGATAGATAGATAGATAGATGGGTGGGTGGGTGGATGGATGGATGGATGGGTGGATGGATGGATAGATAGATGGGTGGGTGGGTGGATGGATGGATGGATGGATGGATGGGTGGGTGGATGGATGGATAGATAGATAGATAGATAGATAGATAGATAGATAGATAGATAGGTGGAGTTTTAGTTCAGCCTAAAACAAAACACTTCCTCTGCAGGCCTTCTTCTCAGAGGAGAAGAAAATAAAACAGGAAACATTTGATTTACTTCATCGATCTACACAGTGACGCCACGTTTATCAATAGACATTATTTCATGGTATCAACTTAAATTGGAGAGTTCAATACAGAGGTTACATTTGACCCTGTACGATTCGTATAAGCATCCTAAGGGTAATGTAATTAAAGAGCTGCACATAGAAACTGTAGCTGTTATTGACCAAGGAGGATTCAGGACGGATCGATTGGGAGACGGCTCGCGTGCTCCCCGAGAGAAAGAACGAAAGACGGAGATGAGAGAAAATGAAACTTTAATGGGGGATATGGGTCACTGCAGCTGGGAAAGGAAAACAAATCAACACAGAGACAGAATCTAATGGATAAAAATGTAACAAGTCCAAAAGATACTCCTCACTCATCCTTCACTCTTGAATTACTTGTATAAGAAGAGGAAGGACTGTGGGGGGGAAATGCTGCGTTGATCTTTGGGCTATTGCTGTCTTTATTGGACAGGACAGGTGAAGAGAGACAGGACATGTTGGGAGGAGAGAGTGAGGGAAGGTCCCAGGTTGAATTTGAACCCAAGGCTGCTGCAAAGAGAACGATAATCTCTATGCATTGGGCACAAGACTTAACCACTGGGCTATCCATGAATTGCAATTGAACATAATATTTTTGGAGAAGGAGCAGGGTCAGAAAAGCACTCAGTAGTGTTTAATGGTTGGGCTACTTTTACAGGCGGCTGAATTAAGGATGAATCGACAATAAGAGAAGTAGGAACCTCTTTGAAGTACAAGCCAATGAACAGACACTACAGATCAGTGTTTCTCAACTGGTGGGTCGGGAACCAAAAGTGGGTCGTGGAGCCCACTCGTGGAGTGTTTGCATGAAGCGTTTATGCGCTGAGAAGAAAAGCTCTGCACGTCTGTCCTGTCTCTATGACAACAGTCTGTTGACAACGGGCGCTGTATGACCGACACTGCTCTGTTACTTTTTACTGCATGTTTTATATTTGAGATCGTTTTTTGTGCCTGATCAGACAAAGAGCAAAGAGGTCGCTTTTTTTGAACAAGTTTGTTTTATTCAGTTTATTTGTTCTATCACGTTTTGTACTGCCTGAGGTCCAAACTGCACAATTTGTCTTTAAATAAATCTAATTGGTTAAAAAATATAAGAAATTTGGGTCATGATTTGTCATGAAGAAGTAGTTGGTAGGTCCTGAACCACTGCTCTAGATGATTGACAGAAGTTTGATAATGTGTAAAAAGCAATTACCGGTACTGTTTAGGGTTTTAGATTAAGAGAAAAAAGACTCTTCAGAGCCAAATTAAAACCTTGATAGAAAAGCCCTTGGGACCTTTGAGGGTATCTGCCATTTAAAAGCCAAAAATCAAACAAAAAGAGCTACGACTCCCTGAATCTATTAAGGCGTCCTTCAGCCGTTCATTCCCCAAAGAGCCCACCTATAGCACGTCGCTCACTTCATAATCACCCACAGCGACCGCTCCCTCCACATTTTCATTTGCTTCAGCACTCAGCCGCTGCCAACAGGCAAGGTCTGGCCCAAGCAGTTCATCAGAGGGAATTAACGGAGCTCAAATAAGTCCAGAGAGATGTGATATTTGTGTTTCTTCACTCACAATAATTCAGCCTTTTGAGTAGTGGGACTTGGTTACCTCTGTGGAGCTGCTTTTTATTCCTTTTTAATGAAGGAGTCACTTTATATTCTGCTGAAGTCCTCGTATTGAGTTTTTGTAATTTTAAGAAGCAATAAGGTAAGACTATTAAGGATGGGAGTCACCAGAGGCCCCCCGATACGATATTATAACGATACTTGAATCACGATACAATATTATTGTGATTTTAAACATTTTGCGATACAATATATTGCGATTAAGCTTTTTTTTAACTGTATATCATGTCCACAAAATTAAACTAAAACGAGAACTGTTTTGTCAAAAAAGAACAAAATTTTCAGTATATTCATTTCACTTCAGTCTCTTTTTATTTCTACCCAATGGGAGTCAAGCCCTCAGACTGATAAAAGTCAAACCCTGTTAAAGTCTGCACCTCACAATCTGAACTGTTGGTATTTCAGTCTAATCGAACTTGAATATGAATTTTTAACAGTGCAATTTGTTCAAAATGAATTGTGCAGCAATTAAAAAAATAAGCATATTTGCTATTGAAATAAAAAAAATATTGATACTTGCCGGCCATGAATCGTATGATATCATCACACAAAATATCACAATACTATGCTGAATCAATTTTTCCTCCTGCCTCTAAAAACCAGATACTAAAATGTCACTTTTTTTGTCGTATTTCTCTCCTATAGGCTTTTCCTGTGAAATAGATGTGCAAAAAACTTTTTCTACAATAGAGCACAGTCAGATATCTGAAAAATAATTATATTTAAATGAAACCCCAATATTCAAATTGGCCTTTTCCCAAAGTATTCTTTCTTTCTCTCTCCGTCTTGCCCCACAGGGTTTTTTTTTTTATCTCCCCTCTGCGTCGATTTAGAACCACTGGAGTGTGTATAATAACCATAGCCCTAATGACAGATAATCTGAAGAACACTAAATGATGTTAATCCTCATCTAATGACAGATAATACCGCCACATTCCTGCTGTGTGTTTGTGTGCTGATCCCTGGTGCTTTGAAATGATGTTGAATCTCTGGTTCCAATGAGTCACCGCGTTCCCACTGAAGCCTTCGGTTTGACATTCTTCGACTAATAACATCTGAACTTCAGGAGTCAGGAATCGAGTCCTGCCTGAAGGCCTTATTTGAGAAGCTGTTTTTCAGTCATAATCTGTTGAGGAAGGAGAGAGGTGATAATCATTGATATTCATTCAGTTTCTTCCCTGTGGTGCTGTGAAAAAGCCTCAACATGATTGACTGATAACCGTATTTACTCTGCCTTGACCTTGGCTACCAGTTGTCTCGGCTAATTAGTCTATAAAATTTGCATGGTGTGGTTATTCACATTCCTCGTTTTTGAAGGAAAGCTTTGATTATTCAGCTGCTGTGGGCTGTGGAGGGATTTAATATGAGTTACAGTAAATTATTGAGATGCTGGAGGCTGTATGGCAAATTTAAAGGTGTTATTACTCACCCCAATGAAGGCTGTTGGAGTGCCTGAAGAAAGAGTTGGTTATTTAGGCAGTGGAGGCTCCGGGAGGGGATATTAGAAGTGTTTGATTAAATCTCTGAGCTCATGAAGTGTCGCTCACATGTTCCAGGATTAATGTGGGAAAGAGTAAACCGGAGCTTATATCAGGTGTTCCTCTGTGGAAATATATTGCTTTTTTAGTGAGCTGGTTGTTTACAACGAGAAGAGTAACGCCGTTTTAATTTGGTGTGATTATGGAGACATAAGTGAGAGGAACGCTACAGGAAGATTCAGGACCAGTAGCTGAGGATCTCATGTACGTCCCTCCTGTCTAGATGCTTGATTTTTGGGGGCGGCAGTAGCTAAGTTTGTAGGCACTTGGGTTGGGAACCGGAAGGACCATAATATGGAAGTTGGTCTGGTAGCTGGAGAGGTGCGAGGGCACTTTCCCAAGCACTGCAGCGGTGTACTTGAGCAAGGCACCGAACCCCCAACCGCTCTGGTGTGCTCCCAGTGTGTCGCAGCCTCACTCTGACATCTCTGCACTGATGCATGTCCACAGGTCCTGTTTGTGCAGGTGTGTGATTGAGGCCTGTGTGTGAGAAAACCAGAATTTCCCTCAGGGATTAATAAAGTAAAAATAAAAAAAGAGATACTTTCTAGTGTTGTATAAACGCCAAGATGTACATGGCTTTGGACAAGCATCAAAAGCAAAATTAAACTGTAACATCAGAAATCCCTTTCATATTTATTTTAGTTGTTATTGATGGAAACGTGCACAGGCAAAGTGGAGCTATGAATGGGATCCAGTGAAGTCAAGGACATACGTGACTGTAATGAATGAAGAGTCATCAAACCAAGAACAGGTACAGCAGCTATCATACGATACACACAATCTGCCTCACACCTCCTTTTTCTCACATCTTACTACAGCAGCTTCTCTCTGATTTTATCCTTGCTGGTCTCTGAGAGCCTCGTCATAGTATAAGGTGTACGTATAGGGCAAAAGTATAGGAATCAGGTCTTAATGTGTTGCTGTGTGTGTGTGGGGGTCCTCATAGCACTTTTGGTCTCAGCTTCACAAGATCATTTAATTTGATCAGTATAGCTCAGGGAATGTTGATTTTGATGTTATTTCATGTAGCTAAGCTCATTATTATTATTTTTTTAGCTCAAAGTACGGTTGTTTCATCTGATTTTGTCTGAGTCACTACTACTAACAGTATTTTTACATTGAAACAACACTTTGAGTTAAAAAATGTAGCCAGAACATGCAAGTGTCACTTTATGTCTCACAAACATGTTTTCTGTCAATGGTATATTGTGTTTTATTTATATTGAGGACCGCTGTAGGACTGTCTCTCCATTTCTATAACAGGACCTGTTGGACTGCTGTGTTCCTCCAAAGGCAACCTCGGAACAAGCCTGGCTCCTTAACAAAAAAAAATGAAGCCATTTATCACATGGAGCCGTCTAGATTGAGGATGACTTGTTGTCGCTTCAAATATCAGTTTTCATCTGCTAAGGTTATGATCCTCCTTCACCGTGGCTCAATGGACTCCAGTGATAAACGGATTTCACACTTACAACTCTATTTGCAGCAGCAGACACATTAGTTATGACCCGTCGTAATTGGATATTTTACCGGGGACATTAAACTTACCCACTGTAACTGCATTAGTTATCAAGGTCAGCGTGCTCCTCCTGTCTCTCACACAGCCGCCGCTGACTGCAGACAGTGTTTTTAACACAGAGGAATGTGTGTGCTGCAAATACAATATATTAAGAAGAATGACACGTCGGTGGAATAATCAAAACGTCAGCTATACTGTAAGTGTAACAGAAAGCTGCTCAAGCATTTATAATGTTAGGTAAAGTGAACAGGACGAGCTGTGATTCTATCGACTTGGATAATCTGAGTGTGTTTATATCACACTGTCAGTTAGATCGCTTTTATGCAAAGGTGAAACCTCGGTCTGAAGGTGGAGCTACAGGAAAACTCTGCAGGTTTTATCAACATCAGAGAGAAGGATCTCTGGGCGATCCTTTAGAGTGTCGTGGAAGGGAGAAGTGTCCAATGCGTACAGCTTATCCACAGGGGTACCTCAAAGATCAGTGCTTGGTCTCCTTCTCTTCTCCATATACACAAGCTCAGCGTTTTTTCCGGGCTGAAAAGCGCTGGCTGTACGCTCGGGAGTGTTTGCATGAAGCGTTTATGCGCTGAGAAGAAAAGCTCTGCACGTCTGTCCTGTCTCTATGACAACAGTCTGTTGACAACGGGCGCTGTATGACCGACACTGCTCTGTTACTTTTTACTGCATGTTTTATATCAGACAAAGAGCAAAGAGGATGTGAGTACAAGGCACGTAAGCGGCAAAACTACAGGGAATATCATACATTTGGAAAAGAGCACCGGTGACGTCAACATCACCTTTCTGAAAAGTTGAAAGATTTTCAAATTGAGTGCAAACCTCGGAAAGAAAAGACGCTGGCGCTGCGCTTTTTCTCCAGGCGTCTGCTTTATGCTATGAACGCTCTTTACTCATTGAAAACAATTGAAAAAAGACACTGGCTGCAGAAAAAAAGAATCCTAGGTGGACATGGGGCCTGACATCATTTTAACAAAAGACAACAAACTACAAGAAGAAGAGGAAAATAAGAATCTACCCTGAAACAGAGCATGGTCAGAGAATGCTACAGGTCTTTAAATCATAGCTGGTGTTCACTCAGACGGCTGCATCGTTGTATTAGATCTTTTTTTTCTTGTGTCAGAGAAATGTATGGAAAGACTTGTTGGGTCATAAAGGTCAGTATTTTTCATCTTCTGTATCTTACCTTTCCTGTATAATTTCAAAACATCTAATAGAAATTTTTATGAATCCTTTTGAGAAAATTGACATGGACTGAAATCAATCTCACCTGGAAGCCTTTCTCGGAGCTTCTCTTACTGTACTCAGGAAACTAGATAGAAGATGAGCCATGAAAGAAAAGACGAGTGCTTCTCATTGCAAACACTGCTCTTTCCTCACTTCACACACCTTGCCACTGAATGTATGAAGGTGGTGTAGATGTCAAATCATTTGGCATCAGTTTGACATTGATTAGGTGTTGAGGGAGATGGTTTCTGAGGCTGTCCAAAAAAAGTAGTTCACTGTCTCCGCACTCCAAAGTGATTCTCAGACGCATCAGAAATTGGACCAAACTTCTGTTCCTCTTAGAAAAAAGTTTCCCTCCAAAGTTCCTCATATGAAACCGAGTTTTGTGAGCAGTGACTGCAGCCGGCTCTGTAGTTTCAGCGAGCTAAACATGTGCTTAGTGTGACTGTTTTTCTATGCATTCATCTGTTCTTTTCTAAGCTATTTTCTTGTCGCATTAACAGGTGAGCTTCCGTCTGTTTATACACCACAGTCTCCGTTCTGAGGTGTCCTTTTTTCACACTGAGACGGATGCAGGTCACAGTTTATCCTGCTATTTGTTGTGTATTTGTATTATCCCGGTGACAGCAGCTCTGCAGACTGCTGATGAGAGGAAGCAGGGCCGGTCAGTTTGCATCACAGAGGAGCACAGAGCTGAGTCAGTGGCCATTAAAGACGGGAGGGTAAGGCTGAATTTCAAACACGACAAGACAGAGTTTAATCAGAGCTAAGCACTAATGAGAGGAATCCTCACATTAGTGCTTTCTTCCTTGACGGAGGAGGAGGAGGAGGAGGAGGAGGAGGGAAAGTTTGGGAAAGAAGGATAGAAGAAAATAAAAAGTCAGAGAGGATAAAGTTCATGTGTCAGTGCAGGGTGTCTGGTTGTTGTATTCCCTTTGTGTTTCTCACAACTGCCGTGACATTTTCTGCTGGCTTTCCCATTTCATCCCTCAACGACTCTGCTGTTTGTGTGTACTCGCCACCATCTGCTTTCTGGATGCACCGACTCACATCTTTGAGATGATTTGACTTCATAAGACAAAACAGGAGGAGTTGTGGTAAGCAGGGCAGCAGGTATGAAGGACAGCGAGGAAGGTTTACGGGGACAGAAATGAGCCAGAGAGGAAGAAAAGTATGGGAGGAAAAGTGGTAAAAAACACAAGGAGCAAAGAACAAAGAAGAGCTAGAGGAAAAGTAAGGGTGGAGAAGTAATGAGAAAGAGCTTTACAAAGAGGGATAATGGCAAAGTATGTGCAGCTTATAGTTTCCCAGTCGGCGCTCTCTCAGCTGCCTCCACAGTTTCACCCACGCTGACTGTAAGGGGAGTGTGTGGGTCAGTGTGTTTGTGCGTTTGTGTGTGTTCATGTACAGCTCTCCGCAAAATTGGAAGTTTTAAGGAAGAGCGTGACAGTACATGTTGAACCTAACCTGTGCCAGGGGTAAAACGACTTTAAAGAGCCCATATTCTGCCCTTCTTGGGGTTCGTATATTTAATCTATGTACCTACTTTTGTACGTTCACAATAGCTAAAGTCCAAAAAAAGTGTCTGTTTTCATGTACTGCTCCTCCTTGCTCCCTCTCCGCTCTGAGTCCGTCAGCTACGCTCTGTTGAGCCCACACTGTTAGACCCCACGTGGGCCAAGTCTGCTCTGATTGGTCTGCCGATCCGCTCTGTCGTTATTGGTCAGTTGCTCAGCACGCTTCTCGGAAATTTCAACATGAGCTGCTGGGCTTGCCACAACGAGCCAATGGGCTTAGATCAGTGATCTCACACTGACAATGACGTCGCACTGACAAATTTTTATTGAGGGGGGCTAGAACCGAGCGTTACATGCAGCTAATGCTACAGCTAACAGGAGGACGTAGGAGAAGGTGTGTTTCCGCAGACTTTGAATTTTTGCACATAGATGTTCCTAAACATGCACAGGACACATGGAAAACACACTAAAGAGCATAGAAAACCAGAAAAAGAAGAATATGGGACCTTTAAACATTTTGAATAGATTGGCCATGTCAGCTACACAAGCCTTCATTCTCTTTTGTTACAACATATTCCTACGGATTACAACGGCATCAAAATAACCTTTAAGCGCCTCCTGTGGACAAATCAGTACTTTTAATCTCTTCTGATCAGAAAAAAACTCATCCTCCTGTCTTTTAACAAATCTATTACTCATTGTGAAAGTGTTCAGAAAGTTGGTTTCTGCAGAGTGCTGTTAATCACTTCGTCTGACACTTGCCCTGCAGCAGAGGAATCAGACTTTAAACATTAGAGGCTGTGTCAGTGTTGTTGCTTGTGATCTTTTTTTTGGCTTTCAAGATTCATCAGTATTTCAGTCTGTTTCATAACCAGCTGAAAAACTACTCACAGGAACTAGGCCTGCCCAATTAATGTCATTTTAACTGCGATCAACATTATGTCCTCCCCTCGGTCAAAGAAACTGGATTGATGGTGGTTATCTAAAATAAGTGGCCAGCCCAATAAAAATCCCAATGAGGCTCTTTATTGAAAATATATTTTTTTAAATGTGACCACATTGAAACTTTGTTTGGTCAAATATAATGTAAAAAAGCCAGGAACTGTTTTTTTTTGTCCCAGTCCAGCCATGGCAACAGGTGAGCAGAAGGATGTATAGATTTTTAAAATAAACAATATTGTACGTAAAATTCATAAATAATCGTGATTAATGAGCATGATCCTAACAGATGAATAAAGTTATTTTAATTGAATTGAATTAATAATCGTCATTTCGGCCAAAATTGTGCAGCACAAAGTGCAGGGCATTTCAGCGGCGTTTAAAATAGCCGTCAATTTGGTTACTGATGAATGTGACGAACTGTTTCAAAAAGTCGACTAGTCTGAATTAAAATGTTCATCTAAACGTAAGGCCAAAAAGTTCCCTAGTATCATCCCTAATATAGAGAGTAGTGACTGAGTTTACGGGGAACACTCCTTCTGTATCTTCAGTGTTTTAATGAAAACAGGTCATATCGAAGGTGTGGGTCCTCAGGGAGCGGAGAGAAGCTACAGGAGCGTCTCAGGTCATAACATAACACTGTGATAGATTCTAACTCAATGAACCGCACAGCAAAAAACTGAATTTGTGTGAAGTACATTATGAACTTTGAGAACATATTGACCTCAAGCTTCAGATAAAATAAAATTAAAGACAGGCAGAGAACAAATGTGTTTAATACTGGTGTGGAGCAATGCCACCTATAAGCCTAAAGTCTCCATAACAGCACCGCCATCCACACCAGCATCTTCATAAACACCAACATTGTGCTCACATGAAGTGGAGTGCATTCTTGTTTGGTGTATCAGTTTATGATAAAGGTCTAAAGGTGATGTTCTAAATCAGTGTTTTTCAAAGTGGGGTTCCAGACACCCTGGAGGGTCGCCAGAGAGTGCATGGGAGGGTTACAGAAACTTGGAGAGAAGGAGTGAAATGGAACAAAAATAAAAAAAACATTTTATGTGACAAAAAATTGTAATGTTACTTTTTACATGTTATGAATCTCTGCATGTTGAAATATCAGTTATTTTTTTAATGAAAATCCTGCAATGCAAAAAAAAGTAACACCACTCTAGCCAATCAGAATCGAGCAGCTGCTGTGAGTGACTTTGATGCATCAGAAAATTGTGGCACCACTGAAAACTAGCTACCTGCCTCCTTGTTATATGACTAAAAGAATAGACCGCCGCTTGTCATTATGAGCCAGCACACATAAAGTATGGTTTTAATATTTTAAAGAGGACATATTATCCCCCTTTTCCACCTTTTCAAACAGTCCCCCTGTGGTCTAAATGAAACATCTGTGCTGTGCTTTGGTCAAAATATAACACGAATCAAGCACCAGAGGAGGTTTGTGACCCTGTATAAACCAGCTCTCTCAGAACGCTCCGTTTTGGTGTGTGTCTCTTTAAATGCAATGAGCCCCCCCCCCTGAGTTTCCCCCGTAGAAATCACTCCTCTCTAGCAAGAATAAAAATGTCGGACCTGCACAAAAGTTTTGTTCTAGGCTGGGGATGGAGTCCATGGGTGGAGATATCAAGGGGAGCAAATTTTGCATTTAGCATTTTGCTCTGTGTTGTAAGACTTATGCAGACCACAAACAAAGGACTGGATGGGTTTATTTCACATTTTGTGGGTCGGTAGACACTCAGGTTACCCAAATATATGTTTAAAAACACTGTACAAGTGAATTTTTAAGTAGAAGTAAGAATTTCAGTGAAGTGACCAAATGTGTTCTTGGTCTTGAGGTTGATATTTTTTTCATCGTAATGTCCAATGAATTTAAGAAATGTTGTAAAAGGGGTTCCCCGCATATGAGGGTCTTTGGCATGGCAAAGTTTGGGAACCCCTGTTCTAAATGACTTCTATGCGTCTTCAGCCTGTTCTATTCAAGATGTTTGTTTTGTAAAACGTTTTTCTTTTCATCCAAAAGACATTCATAATCTTTTGCTCTAAAGTTTCGATGTCCATCACACTTTCTGAGGCCAATCCACACAGAAGGTTGTGACCAAAGTGCTTTAACAGGAGGGATTCTCCACCATCTCCTACTTCTCTGAGCGCTTCCTTTAATTGGAGTCTGTCTGAGTTTTCACTCCAGCTATCACCAATTACACCGTCCTGTAAAAGTAAGGCAGCTCGGCCTTAAAGTTCTGCATCAACGCTTGTCTCCATGACTTCTGTGAAGGACAGAAACTCGTCTCTTAGTTAAAGAGATCTATGAAACCTTTGTGTTTGCAGCCTCAGGAAAAGCAGAGCTCTGTTCGAGTGTTAGAGAGGCAGAGGAGAAGATGGAGAACATCAAATTATCTGCAGAGAAAAGTTTTTTTTTTAAAGGAAGCACTTATCTTCTAATGCGTCCTGAGGGAGGATGGCGCCGAAGTAAACCAAAGTACATGCTGTGACTGCAGCTGCTGTTGTGTTTTAGCTAAGGTGTAAAAAACTCTCTCACACATACACACACACACGTACACACACAGAGCCCCATAGATGCTTTTGCTCATGACATCCAATTTCTCTCCTCGGAGCCGATGTAAAAATGTGTGTTATTGCAGTGTCAGTGCAGTTTTCTCGTCTCCAAAGACCAGCTGTTATAGCGAGGGTGTAAAGGGTCTGTCTCTCTGCAGCTATCCTCGGGAAAAAATGTTTCCCCCTCACCTCAACAGCATTACCCAGATAGATCTCTTCCTCCAGCCAGACCAGCTCCCTCGTGGACTGAAACTGTGTTTTATAGATGAGTGATGCATCTGCAAAGCCCTTTAAATAAACGATGGAAGGAATTGCAGCAGCCTTGTGGTGGTTTAAGCTTAAAGTCGAGACCTGCTGCTGGGCTGCCCAGTGTTGTACAGACACAGTGCACACAATGAAGATATAAAACTAGGTCAGAGGATCTGCTCTTTGATAAAGTGAATATAGCATTTGACGATATTTTAAAGGTACAGTTGGTCAGGGTTAGAGAAAGACGAATTCTCTATTGAGAATTCGCCTATGGGATGTTTGCATTGGATTTTGGACAAACGCACGTTTCTGAAGCGTAGGCGTTTTATTCAGCAGGATAATCTACACAGATGAACGCAATTTTTATGATGTTTGAAGCGTTAATGCAGCCGACAGAAGTAAAAAGTTAACGTCACGCTACAAGCTAACTACACCACGGTGGGATGATTGTGACGTCACTAGCGTTATGCTTCAGACGATCTCCGATAAACTAATCCACATAGCTTAATAAATAGTTTACTAACATAATATTCACCTGAACCTAAAGATTAAACCTACCGGAGACATCTCCGTCTAGTGAGAGAGTTCCCGCCCTCTGTGTCCGGCGTGATGATGTTTAATGTCCCCGACAAACACTGTAGTCACATTTAGCCACTTGTTAGCAACCGTCTTTTTAAAGACGAGTAAAAACTTCAAACTTCAGCTGTGGGGGTATTACCTAACGTAGTTTATGTGGTCTAACAAAACGCCAAAATCTCTTGTGTTAACCACAGACCTTATTTCAGGAGTCTAACCACAAACCCATTCATAATCCCCATTGACTTTTAGATGTTAGACCCAATGGCGCTCAAATGCTAACTTACTTCCGTGTTTCAGGACTCATTCCTGTGGCGCTCTATAGGCGTCTGGAAGAGGTGGCCAACCAGTCCTCTTTCATAGCTAGCGGTTAGCAATATTAAACTTCCACCAGAGACTTACCTTTTTCATGAGGGCCATTGTTTACAATCCGGCTCACAAGTGATACCGGAGATGAAGTTTAGAGGCGTTTATGTAAGAGCAGATGTATCCTGCATCTTTTGGTCTCCACATGGACTGTTTCCAGCATACAGTCAGAGGTAGCTGCAATACCAGTGGATACAGTTACACTGGGACCACAAACACAAACCAGAAGGATTCTAAAATCTTGTCATATGATAAAAAAAAGAGATGAGTGTGTAGGAAATCACCTTCTAGGTCTTCTTCAGTGGATCATTTTTGAACAACGGTTTAGATTATAGACGGTTTCACCTTTGGACATTATTTGACCTCAAAACCAAAATCGGCAAACGGACCATAATTTGCATCAAACATTTAGATTGTGAAAGCATCTTTTGTAGAATGTATTATATAAGGCTAAACCTCTTGAGATGTTTAATTTGTGTGGGTGAAATTAACCTAACAAGCTCAGGGGAAAGACCACTCAGCAGTGAAACAATAACCCAAATATCAGACAATGCTGTGTCTAAACACAATATAGACATAGCAGCGATGCACTGGCCTGCTTTAACGCTGCTCTTATTTAAATATTTGAGCAGTGTACTGTCACTCTAAAAAAAAGATAAAAGGTACAGTATGCTTCTCTGGCTCTCATTTGCATAGAAATAGTTGGTGCTTACAAGCTTTTTCTACTGGTGCAATGCAGAGTTTTCAATTTCATGAATCCCCAGAGTCCACTCCGGTGTTTCATTTTGTGAAATAAATTAGATTTGTGCAGGTGCTCGGATGCTGTGAATATCCTTGTGCCGTGTGTTTTATTTGAATGACAGAACAAAATTAAATTCTGCGCTAAACAGAGTTTTTTTTTCTCCCCACAGATACTTGTTGTTGGTCTACTGCTCCCCATTAAGAGATATTTACAAGCAAATATATTCAAATTATTTACTTAGTGCAGCTGCTGCATTAGTAGATATTTTATTATACATGTCTCCTCCTGGAGCCATTAGTAGGAAACGATGCAGCCTGCAGCATTCCCTCGAAAATCTGCATAATTCTGCCGTTATAATTCACACTGAATGTTTTCTGGGTTGCAGCAGCGTTTGACTTGATAAAAAAAAAACTGAAGAAATTCTTGTTTTCTCAGCAGCTTCTTTTACCTCCGCCTGTGTTGATCCTGGCAGTTTAAAGATAAAGACTATTTAAATGCTGCTGTGAGGTGGCTCGCCGCTGTTTTGATCACTTCATTTGGTTGATGTCTTGTCTCCCACACAGACCCACACCGCCGCTCAGAGTGACGAGCCTCAGTGAGAAGATTGTTTCATGCTTTCAAAGGCAGCGGTGGATCAGTGTAACGCTGAGCGCTACGTGCATCAGGGGGGATGTTTGCGTGGACGTGTGGGCTGTGATCTTAGCACATACAGAGCGTGCTGTATAATGAGCTTATTATGTGGTTTTTTCCAGCTGGCTTACAGGTCGGAGGCCAGAAGGAATGAACATCTTGCAAGGAGTGTGTTTGACAGCTCGCTGAAGAAATGGAGATGCAGAACAAATATCCCTGTTGTTGCTCTATATAAATAAAAGATGCTGAGCTGCTCATTTTGGAGGCTGTCTGAGTGTTTTTCACACAAAGGTGCCTCCTGAGAAGAAGAGTGGCAACTCTTCGAAGTACTGGCAGAAAACACAAGAACTCAGTAAACACAAATCATGTATACAACAGCAAGATATCTAGATCCAAAAACATCTTTGTAGGAGGTCTGGAGGTCTCTCACCCAGAACATCTTCAGCAACAGAAATGTCTTTCCCTCAATTTGATCAATATATATGCACAATTTGAAGGTTTTCCTCACCACTTTGAAATTAAGATTTAGTTATGTGTCCTCTTTTTATGTTCATCAGGAACATTTTCACACAGTGATGCATTCATTTAAAAACATGTAGACTTCAAGTTCTTGTGTTTCTGTTCTATTTTAGCCCTGCGGAGTTCCTACAGCTGGAGCTTCATACAGGCTCTGCAGCCTTTGTTGTTTTTTATGACATCATTGGACTAACTTTAGTTTAGTTTATATATAATCAAACATAATACAGAATGTGTTCATTCTGTGACACATGATCAAAGTAAGTTTTACTGACCGAAGAGTTTAATTCATAAAGGGGGCGGGACATTGTTGATTGACAGACAGACAGTCACCATAGTTACTCACTCTCACCTGCCTGCTGCTTTGTAACGTTGTTTAGTGTAATCCCTATAGGTTCCGTTATCACAACAGGTGAGTTTCGGGTGGAGAAGCTTGATAGTAACTTTTAAAAACTGAGAGAGAACAGAAAACACCGACAGCAACATTTCAAACACCGGGGTTATATTTCCCCTCACTGTCTGTCTGAGCTCCTCTCTGTCTGACTCTCTGCAGACTGTTAGCGTCTCTCCGGCTCCTTAAACGGTTTCGCTCTCCGAGATGTCAACTTAACTGTGCACACTATGCAGAGAAGTTAACTGTTGCTCACAACGTGTCGGTTTGGAAAAATATCAGTGGAAATATCATATAAAGTGTTTTTTTCGGACTTAAGTTTTAAGTTTTGTTTTTGTTTTCACCACTGCGGAGCAAAAGAGAGGGAGACGCGTCTGTGTCGGAGCTTAAACTGCAGCATGAGAGAATAAACACATTAGCCCGGTTATACGATCTCTCTGCTTTGGCAGATCGTCAGCACGTTAAAATCCTTCACGATCTAAGATCGTTATATCGCCCACCACTACCTTGAAATTCAGGATTTCAGTGTCTTACAGTCTTATTGTTTATTATTAGTTCTTTGTTTTAGAGGAGCGACATGAAAAATGTTTTCAATACGTGTTGCTGAGTTGGAATGCAACTTTTCTAATTTTTAAGAGCTCAATGACAGAAATCAAAAAACTGTGTGAGGAAGTTAAAGAAAACATATAATGGGATGCATCTGTGTTGTGTTCTTTTGCGTTTTGTTTTTCTGTATCCATTGAGAAACAGGCTCGATCTCCTTTGGGTCAAACTGGAGGTAGAAGTTGTGCAGATTAGTCAAATGAACATTGACGTTTTGTTGCTCGAGGATGATTGTTAGAGCTCTAGAGCAAAAACAAACCATGTCTGCAGCCTCATTATCCCCGCTCACCGCTACATGCTCTGAATGGATAAACAAGTCTCCGCTCTGCTGGTACTGAGAGACTCTGAAGTCTGGGTTTGCGGGGCTTTTAGAGCTCTGAGGAGCAGGACCTTGTGTTCACTGCTGTTTGTTGAGGTGATGGATGGAGCTCATCGCTATTCAGGGTCTTTTCTATGCACAGGAATCGTAAAGAAGTGGACTATCCAGGTGAATGAGGCATGCTTGGACCCTCTGAGCCTCTGGTTATAGTCTGCAATGCAGGTCAGCTTTTGAACACCTGCGAATCCAGATCTGTGCAAATACTCATTTACAGCTTTTGCATTGCTGTCAAACTCATCATTTATCATTTTTTTGGCAGTGATTGAGTGAATGACTTGGCCGGAGAGTGAGTGATGGCTGTCCAGGAGGATATTGGATTGAAATGGAAAGATATTTCCCATCACTCAAATGTTACCATAACAGGCTCCGAGAGTTTTGTGACGCTCCCCTTCTTTTATTGGTTTTACCTCAGGCGGAAACTTTGTTTTGGGAGCCGTTATTAGATCACTTAATTCTGTTACTCGGAAACTTCAGCCGAGAAACGGCCGCACAGTCACTCCATAAATTCTGTTACAGATTTTTAAAATATCCTCTCTTCAGTTTTCTCTTCCCAAAATGACATTTCTTTCCACACATATTTTCTGCCTGACTGGTTTGAAGTGCTCGTGTCTCGGAGTAAAAAGTATGGGGTTGATTCTGTTCATTTAGATTTTTTTAGGTCGAAAATGGCAGAAGAGGAAGTGTGTTTTTCTAAGTTTGTTGTTTGAACTGACGGAAAGAGAAAAGGAGGTGTGTTTGTTTCTGTGCCGAGCAGGAAGGTGCCGCTGTTTAATATTCAGGAAAAGCTCTCTGTTTCGACACAGCCGGGGTCAGTGTCGAGGTTCGGTGGCTGTCGAGTCCAGCAGGTATTCAACATTTAGCTCCATTTTTCCTCTGAGCTGTCTGCTGTGCTCCACTGGTCACACTTTCAGGGACGTCGCCTCTTAAATGCCAAAGCTGCGCCGAGGAGAAGCGACCCTGTGTGTTTTTTTTTTTTAAAACTCCTCCGCTCTCTCTCTCTGAGTGTTTCCTCAGCAAGTCGCTTCTCTCACCACACATTATCTCCTCAGGGATTACAGCTCTCGGCGATGGAGAGGCGTCCCTCTCATTTCGTCTCTTCAGACTGCTGTAATTCACCTGCTTCTTCACGCTGAGGGCTCCTCCACCTCCCACAGTAACAAGTGTTTGTCAGGGCCGAGGCCTGCGGGGGTTCAGATCATCAGGAGGAGATCAGAGGAGCACAGAGCTGGAGGCCGCAGGATGATTGTTTGAGTAGACAGACCGCATTTATGAATTCAAAATGAATGACGATCAAAGCCACTCGATCCTCTTATTAAAGCCTCACTCTAGTATGTAATGTGACTGCACATCATTTTGATAATAACTGCTGTAACAATCTGAGTTCAAAAGACTTTAAATCGCTTCATTATGAAAAAGAAACTTTCTCTCTTTGTAGTTGTGGGTCACTTGGAGTAGCAATCCCACCTCATCTCCAACAAAACAAATGTTTGGGCATTTTTTTATGTTTACCCCTCAGCACTCTGTAGAAGGAAGAGTGCCTAGCTGTGGGAGTGTCACCCACCTGGGGGAGGGGTTACTGCCCTTTGTGATGTCACAAAGGGAAAATCTCCAAACGGCCTGTTTGAGCACATATTTTATTTGAAAGTTGAGCAGGTAAAAGATGGAGAGGATGGACTTTTCTCATAATTGGGGTTTTTGTAGATGGACTAGGGACACATATTAGTGTTAGAGAAACATGTTGAAGTGTATTTTATATAATATGTGACCTTTAATACGGATAAATGATCAAATTCTGTTGTTAAAGGCTTTATATGAGATTTTTTGATCCAGCAGATGTCGCCCTTGAGTACCAGCATGAAATCAAAACAACTAGCGCTGCATTGTTGTGTTAGCATGCTAATGCTAGCGATCTTTATTATGCTCGTATCTTCACACTGCATGTAAATTTACCTGAAATGAGCGTGATCTAGAAACACAGTTAAGCAGTGAGTACAGTATGTTATTCTTCTTTTCTCTAGTCCCTCAATTAAACAACTTTTATACACGAGGGGAGGAGTCAGCCGGCCGTCCCAACGATGTAAACAAAGTGAAGATAGGACTCTGAAAACTCTGAAAACATCGCAGACAGTGGGACTCGGGTGTTACACCCATTGTAGACAGTCATGACTCACAGAGTTATTTTCAGAGGATATACTTGATTTATATTATATTTAAGTGTGAAAAATATATAAAGCCTTTAAATCTGTCTTATTTACTTGTGAAACATTTTGTTAGAATGAGAGTAATATTCCTCATTAAAGAGCAGAGTCATCATCAGCCTGTGTTGGATAGAGACAGATGAAGACGCTGGTGTTGACAGAGTAATCGAAGCTAAAGCCTCGTCAGTTGTGGGTCGGATCGACCGCGGCGTGAATCATTGTAATTGGCTCTTGTCTCAGCGCTGGAGAACAACATCCATTAACAGAGAGGCTTTAGATGGAAGCAGTGTTAGTTTGACTTTAGACTACACTTCTGGAAAGATATGAATATTTACTGAGCTGATGTTTAGGAAGCCTTTTTGTATTTGTGTGAGATGGAAACACAACTCTCGTAAAATAAATCTTCAATCCATCCAAGTGTTCCTTTTATGTTTCAGCACATAATTTCTCCATGTTATGTAGTTTTAACGAGAGCCCGACTGATGTGGGATTTTTGGGGCAGATACCGATAATGATATTAGTGAGAGAAAAAAATCCAATACCGATTTATCGCCGATATCTTTCTTACATCTTTCTTCGATCTGTAGAGATAAATATAGACATACACACTTATTGTGCTGATCCCTCAAATGCAGTTATCAAACACTTGTGGAAAAGATAAATGAAAAAGACAGGATGGTCACTCAACTGGAAAGTAGCTGCGTAAGTATGTGCGTCACCGCTTGACACTCTGGAGAGTGATGATGCTTGTTGTAATCCATATAGCGCCCTCTGCTGGTGAAAAAGAACTGGGAGTTGTAATACAATGAAACTCAAATGAAAAGTTATTTCACTAGTAAATAAATCTCGTCATATCGGCGCATATCTGCAATAAAAGTGGCCGATACTGATAATTGATAAAAAAAAATTAGGCTCGATATGAAATCTTCATACAAAGTGTTAAAAAAGAAAAAAAAAGAAAAAAAGGTTGCCGGGTGGATCGCACCGCCTCGAGTCGCAGCAGGGATCGACTGAGGCCTCAGTGAAGTTGATCCATCGAAGGAAGGAGTGTCCACGTCGGCTAATATAAGCTAATATCGGCCGATTAATCGGTCGGGTTCCAGTTTGAACAAATTTAAGAAATGGCTGCTACACAACACACATCATTAAATAAATAATGAGACTAATAGAGACTGGCAGAGGAGAGTATTAAAACAAGCTTAATTAACATAGACGATTAGACGATTATGTGGAACATATGACGTTCGTATTGCAGCCAATCATCCATGAACCATTAAAGTGTGAACGGTGTGAAGGTTTCTCACACAGCTGATTTGTTTCCATCATCGTTCAGTCTGTAATGAGCCGGTTAGGACGCCATTCATCTCCACAACAGGACATGATTACACCGTTCACTTATCCAAGTGGACATTAATACACTGTTCATTTGTCTAATAAGCTGAAAGACTTGTTTCCACCTGGGGGACATTAAACCTGCTTCTCCGTTATTAAGTCCCCCCCCCGTCACTGCTCATGGTCTGATATTCACAGACTCGACAGGTTTTTATCAAATGTGTCAAAAAAGACTTTAGAACATGTGGATGATTGTCTCTTTCTCGTTGTTGTTTATTGAAGCTGATCATTTTAGAGGCATTTTTTTCATCTCGCAGCATGAGTGATCTCTCGACGTGCAGCTTTAAACATTTTTACAGTTTTTCCCGCTCAGGCTAAAAGACCTCCGCTCTCTGAACCTCTCAGCTGTGTTGGATCCACTTGTTTCATGATTTCAAAACAATGAAATGATTCATATTCACGCTACAAGAGGAGACATCCCATGTGTCGAGCTGCTGTTTTTTAATACTCAGTGAGAGACAGGAGCACAAAGTCAAAGGCCTGTTTCCACTCGGCTGACATTAAACCCTGCAGCTCCAAAATAAAACAGCACTCCTCTTCAGCTGCTAAATGGAGTCTATCCAGGCGAGAAGAAGAAGTGATGCTCTGGCTTAGTTACCTCTCATATTCTGCTTTTAAGAGCCTGTAAGTGACATTTTAGTACAAGTGTTTCAAGGGTATTTCTGTGAATCCAAATCCCACTTTTGATCTTCACTCTTGGATTTTCCTACACAAACATTTCTGTTCTTTTGTTGTGACAGTCAGCACAACCTCTTAGCACTTTTCATGTCAGCGGTTTATTTGCTAAAAAGTGTTTTTGTTTTACTCAGAGCACGTCTCTCTTTGGGAAACCAAGATTCAACATTGATGTTTCATTTCAGCCTGATCCAGGATCTGATCTTGAACATTACCAGGAATGTTTGTTTCCTAAACCAAACAAACCTGCAAAAGCCTCGTACCATTTTTTGTGTAGTTGTTCATTCAAGCGAAAAAGCCTACTTTTAGATATCGCAGTGTTTCTGCAACCCACTGACATCACTAACATTCTTCTTAGAAGAGAGTCTTTTTACATCCACACATCGGCACTCTGTCACCGAGAGGTCTCAACATGCAATTTCATTTAAAAGCTTTTCTGTGATTGGTCTGTGACCCCATTATGTGATGGACCAATTGAAAAGGTCGAGTTATCTTTGCTTTTACTGCTGTTTTTTGATGTCTATATTTATGTTGTTATTTTGATGTACTTTGGATGGTCTTTTCTCCTTGGACTGACCTTTGTTTAACTTTTGCTCCTATGAGAATATCTGTCTAATTTTGTAAAATATTGTACAATTTGTACAATATCTTCTCTATTAGATAGTCTGTCCGTCTCACTAAACCTCTGAGAGGACAACCCTTTGTTCAGAATATGTTTTCGCCACATGGTTAACTACCAAATCGTTTTTGAAATTGTGTATTATTTTTTTTACAATTGTGTATTTTGACAGTTTTTCCACTTCCTGGAGTATATGTCACCCTCTTGTGGCTCTCCCTGTTTTGTCTGTTCAACAGGTCATACTGATTGTTTTGCTGGTTGCCAAACTTTAGAAAAGACTGATTGTCTCCTGCCACATTTGCCTGAAGTAGATCCTTTGGATGGAAACGTTGCCATAAACAAAGTTGCTCATTGGGAGCTGAACAGTGTGCGGACCTTTCTCTTTTTTCTAGTATTTAACTAAACTTTTCTTCTTTGTGATTGGTTAACAGAGGTGTGTGACGGCGCGTTGGTGTCCAATCTGCCTCCATCGACCTTCAGAAGCTCCTCTCAGCTGTCCAGCAGTCACGCTCCGGGCTTTGCCAAACTCAACAGGAGAGAAGGTGAGGAAAGGTTTGACACAGTAAGACTGCTGCTGCATTTAGACAAGATATCTGAGAAAGAACAACCAAATGAATACAGAAGTAAATCATACGGCTGTAAATATTATTGTTATTAGGGCGAGATATATCCTTTACATGGATGGTTAATTGAGCAGATCTGCCACTGACTGTTTACTTTTACAGTAGCACCTTCACTCTGTGAAGTGAAGCGTGAATCACAGGCAAGCGGCAACCTCCGGTGATGAAGCCAATGCAGCGGTGTAAAATCCTGCAGTTAATTAAGTGTCACCTTTTAGGCTGTAATGTGTTTTTACAGCTCTCAGCCTGTCGTTAGGTTGACTGGAAGTTAGGTTGAGACAGGATTTCCAGCATGGCTACTGCTGCTGATGAATCCCCTGCAGGAACAGATGGCTGACGTCACTCAGGCTTCATCCATTAATATTTAGAGTTGATAGTACTCAGGCAGCCGAAGACGTTGAGCTTTTGTTCAATCAGAAGTTAGAATCACTGGGCTGGTCATGCAAACTAAACATGACTTTCAACATCAATAAAAATGGCTGATGACTTATAAGTAAAACTATTGCAAGCCACAAGATTATTTGTCAAGATTATGATGAAACGTGTCGCTCCTCCGCAGGTTTGTTTGACATTTTAATTGATGTGCACAAAAATACATTCATCTGTTCAAATGTTTGTTGTTGTTGAAATATATAATCTATATGCCAAAAAGAAAAGGGATCACAGTGTCATTGTTCAGCCCTAATTGATATTGTTTGAGGGGTATGTTTCTCCGTTCGTCCAGTGAAATGTGTTGTTTATCTGAGTCTAACAAAGACATCAGAGAGGAAGTAGCAGAGCCAAATCTCTCATTTGTTCCTCACAAACTGCTCCGACTCAGTTGGGGCTCAGTGGAGAAGAGATTAGGTTCAACAAAACACAACAAACGGAAGCTTTAACTGTACTCACAGACACTCACAGGTAAGTCATCTGTGACTAGTTAAGAGGAAGACTCAGGATTGAAGAGACGCCTGAGGGAAAAAGGACGTGCAATCTGACAGTGAGAGCAGCTCCTCTCTGTCCGATCTTTGTATTCTCTGTGAATTGTATTTGTTTTGAAGGCTTTATGCCACAAAGACCCTTGTGAGTGGTGTTTGTCTGACCCTGCAGGGAGTCCTGTGGTGGATGCTGATGTGAGGCTTTGACAAAAGTGAAGATCACGCTTTATTTCTTTTCACTTTCTGCTTTCTGCAGGGAGCGAGCTTTTGCTGATTTATCCTCCCATCAAAGTTCAGGATCAGCTTGGGGGGGGGGGGGTGAGAGGAGTTTCATCCGGATCTGAATGGTTTCCACCACCTGGGAAAACCAAACGAAGCGAAGCCTGCAGAACACAGCTCAGTCCTCCGTTTGCTTTGGTTGAAGCCAGCAGCCTTTTTGTTGCCAGTCGGCTGTCTTTGTTTGCTGCTCTGATGAGGATCTCTAACTTCTTTGTGTAGCCTGATCCAGCACACTGATATATATATCTTTTAAAGTTAAGCTTTTAAAGAGTCTGCAGTCTGACTCACCTCCAACACGGCTCCCATTACTATCTTAATAAGGAGGAAGTAGAGGTTGAATTGATCCATCAGGTCAGTTAACACAGACTGTAAGAGCTTGTTTTCATCGTTGCTCTTTGCTTGCACTTGATGGTCTTAAACCAGTCCAGTATAAATGCTTCTGACATTTCTCTTTGGGAACTCTTACATGAGGCAGATGAGCCGAGGATGTCGGATATACAGAAATATCGCAGCTGCAGTTAATCTAAATCACAAGACAATTTGTTTCCTCTACTATTGAGCTGAGACTCAACAGATGAACAGGCGCTACTCCAGGGTGTTTTAGAATCAAATTACGGCTTTTACGCTGCATGGAAAAGCAAGTCTTGCCTGGAAGTTATTTGCCACTGACTGCTGGCTTCACAGGAAGTAAGAAGAAATGCACATGCGTTGCATTCAGAGATTTTCCAAACAGTAGTTGACACATTTTCATTGTTGTGTCCAATCAGCTCGGCTTCTCTTGCTTGTGTTCTCAGTTTATATTTACAAGCTTTGGTCGTGCAGACAGCAAGCTAACCTTTCTGTAACATCAGAATGTAAAGTGTCATTACAGCTCAGTTATTTAAATATGTTTGATTTAAACACAAATAGATAGTTTATATTTGTGATCCACCATCTTTATGTTTGCTTCAACAGCAGTTTAACAGCTAATCCAACAACACTGGTTATATCCACGCATTACCCGTATCTGCTGTAGCATGTAGCATGCAGATTAGAATATCAGTGTTTGTTGCATTTCATGCTCAGCAGCATTCACGCTGCTGGATCCCAGAGAGCAACTCCAGCTGCTCGCTGAGGAATTCAATGAATAAAATGAGTGTCTCCCTCTCATTTCCATATCCTGCTGCTGCTGCTTACACTCCGCCTCCTCTAGGTTTTCTCTAAGGAGTTACTTCATTCTCAATTCATTTACACGCTAAGTGAACAGAGATTATCAGAATCTAGGAAACCACCTACGCAGCAGCTCTACGAGGGTTTTGATCAGTCAGGCTCACAGCTGGAATCTGAAGGACTTCTCACATATGTGTTTGCATGAATAGGTAGGGATGTACCAATTTGTAATTACAACACTGTTCATTACAGAAAACATTTTTTGCATTGCACATGTATGGAACCTGAATGTAATTTTAGCAGACAACTCCCTTTTGTAAAAATTTGAAATATTTATTGCAGAACATTGTTTGTGTTTGGCGTCTAAGCTCCGACCTCATCACTTCTCACAGATTTATTTCACATGCAGAAATGTGAGGAGTAATGAGGTAGTATCTTAAACCCCCAGTCAGAGCCTGCAGGTTGCTGTTGGGGTGTTGGGGGTAGGAAGTAAAGAGCGCAGTACTGGAGCAGGACAGAGCTGGAAATGACATGAGAGACCAGAAAATGTTCAGCTTGTATAGAACGTCAATTTGGGTGGATGTGTTTTTTTTTCAAGTGATTGTGGAGAAAAAACGCATGTCAGTGTAAAAGCTAGGGTGGAACGATATCTAGTGTTACCATCAACGTAGTCATATCGCAGGACTAGTGATGTCAGTCAAGTGAACTGAAGCACGTCATGCTGACTCTTAATGTTGTTTGATGCGAGCAAAAAAAACACCAGTTTTCTTGTTTACTATGAACAATTTGCTATAAAAGTATCTGATATCAACATCATTAGTTAGAGAACTGACGACTGTGCATGCAGTCTGTGTATCTCCTGGATGTTAAAATGTCCAGGCTACAGGTGACTCTGCTGCTGTCACAGATTCATCGTGCATGACGCCTGAGGCAGACGCTCCATCACAGATTTGAAATGAAAGAATTCACAATTATTGCAATATCTTCAATTCCGTGATATCTATTAGGATGTGAAAAGGGATAGGAAGTTATACCAATAAACATTCTTTTTATGTAAATATAACCAATTGATACTGAACAATCATTTGAAGGGGCTTTAAGTTTCCCTTCAGTTTAAACCACTGTATGTTCAGTCCGAGGTGACTTTGGCAGCAGCATGGAAAAGTAATCTTGTTGTTCAGTTTTGCAAATGGCAGTGGATAAACAAAATATGGTTCAGCCAAAGATAACAAATCACTTATGAAGTAGATAAGAATGTCAATAGTTTTGCAGGTATTGGGTCATAAAGAAAAGTATTGTGTAGATTAAATCTGATAGTAGTGCTTGACAAAATGTCAGAAGATCAACGAAGTTATTACGATCAATCATGAGGAGGGAATGGTTGTATGAACCAAATTTTAAAGCAATCCCTCAGATGTTTAGTGGTACAAGATCATGCTGACAGAAGACGAATGGAACCAGTAGGCTTTACCAAATTTGATGGGAATCTATCCAATGGTTGTTGGGAAATTTGAATCTTAACTGAAGTGGTCGACCAACCAATCAAATCAACGACTGACAGGCGGACAGAACTTTCACAAGAAATGTACCCGCTCCCCTAACAAGTCAATGGCCTTGAAGAGAGAGAGGGGAACATTTCTTTTTTTACATAGTCAGTATTCAAATGAACAATGAAAAGATTGTAAAAATGACTTTTTTTTAAAGATCACATTTCTGCTATAGGGAAACACCATCCTATTGTTCGAATAGACTCAGCAGCAGTGTCTCTCTTTTGTGTGTGGGGGGGGGGGGACCTGACATTGTTCTTCAGACTTTGACCTGATGTAGCTGATCCCAGTGGAGGCCTAGTCTCTGAATCCGACACCACAAGTGGATAAAAAGCCCTGATAGTGTATCGATCGGAGGAGAATGGCCTTTTATCACAAACCTGGATGATAAATCATTCAACTATTTCAGTCTTTTCATCTGCTGATTCTTCTGATTCATTTTTTATTTTCCCTTTTCTTACATTTTTTACGTCTTTATTCCTCCTGCCACCTTCTTCATTTCAAATAGTCTCATATTTCTTTCTATTTCCATCAGTCTTCCTTCCCTTTCTCCACCTTCATCTGAGCCGTCCCTGTCCATCTTCTGCTCTTCTGTTCAGCCTCCGTTCTGTTGTAATCATTGGTTTCAATCTGTCTCCAGTCACAATGTTCATTTTTCTTCCTGCAAACTAATTTAGCCCAGCTCTGTCTTCGTGCCAAATGTTAATAGCATACTTCCTGTTTAAACATTTTCTGTCTCCACAGCCGGCTGACAGTTATCAGTGACACCATTGCAATTATGTTGGAATAGACTTTAAAAGAAATATTGTGCCACTGTATTCATTTCCCCCAAAGACTTAGATCTGAAGGAGGAGGGACACTTTTAATTTGAACCTATAAATTGGGTCTGACTGTGTAACAATGGCCAGCCAATATGAATATTACACGTCTACATGTTGTGCTGTCCTCCGTGGCGTTTGAAAGCTCCATTGTTACTCTTGTTTTGACTCTATGTACCACTTTCTAATCAGTAGAATTTTGCCTCGGTTGCTTTCTTAGAGACTCCTGTCAAAACAAATACAAAACAAATACCATAAATACCACACATTGAACCCTAACTGATACCAAAAATGTTTCTGATCACTTAACAGTCATTGGAAAGAAACAATCAGGTCAGTATATACTTCTCAACTTTAGGTTATATCCCACCATCCTGATCAGCAAACTCACTTTCTCTCATTTGTAGAGATTTATAGTTTGATTTTCAAATTTCCTGGAAACATTTTTCATATTGGCTTATAAATCCAGATTTAAAATGTATTATTTACCCTGAAGACAAGTCTTAGCTTGGTTTGCTCCCCTCGGGTATACGGAGTGCTTCAGTGTCTTTCAGATCATCCCATCTACCTGGCAGTAAGGCTGTTCCTGGCAACCAACTTCAAAGTCGATTAAACACAACTACAATTCAGACGTAGTCGACTAGTTGCAGTTAAGAACCGGTCAGAAAACTTTAAAATTCAGCACAATCTATTAACGTTGGCTATGCAAAGAATCACAGTGTCTCCAGGGAAACAACGTTAAATTGGTTAGCCAAGTGTGGCAAATGTTAGCAGTCCTACATGTAGCACCACCAGCATTCGGTCCTCCTTGCAGGTTAACATCCATATTCCTTTGCTGGTTATGCATTGCTGGGGTCCAGTGGTTATATACCAGTTTAACCTGACGCAGCCTACATACAACTTTTTTTACATTTTCTAGATCAAAATACCGCCAAACTGCTCCGCGTAGTGTAATGAAATGCTATCCATTCACTGTGCTGGTTTACATCTGGGTAGTAGACCATTATGGAAATATGGCAGACTTTTCTCAGTACATGTCATTTTGTAGAGGGAAGGTGAGTTATCCTGATTTCTTAGCTGTGTTCATAGTGCCTTCATGTACATGGCTTGGCCTAGCTCCACTGTTTTCTCAGCCATATATGCTGGTTTTTTAATCTTTCCTTGGCCACATTATGTAGAAGATAACCTCGTAGTATACCATCATTTGCACTGGTGTGCTTTGGATATTTTATGTCTGCCCATAGTTAGTGTGAAATTCAAGGGAAGGCAGAGAAATACCAGATAGTCCACAGTTCCCCCTGGCAACCATCTGTCACTGAGCAGGTCAAATATCGCTGTTGATGAGGGCAACAAAACTGATTTTGAAGCTCAGAGAACATCACTTTAGGTATGTTTAAAACTATCCATCTAACTTTGTTGGATAGAGATTGGTTTAAAATGTGTGAACAATCCCTTTAACTAGTGAATTTAAATAAGATAGTTGTGGTGCTGTTGGATCTCAATACAAATGTGTCTAACATAATTATATGTGTCTTGAATTTGAGAAAAATAAGATGAAATCATCCTACAAATAAGATCCTGACTTCCTTGTTTATATCGTCTATATCTGTCCTGCTGCACCTGCTGTCGCTGTCAGAGCAACAGCGAGACCATTACCTCCATGTTGGACTCTGTCTGACTGACACGTTATCAGGCTGCTGAAATTACCCTCCAGAGTTCGTATTCTCATGCAAATGACCAGCACTCATTCTGGTTCTGGAGGTTATAACAGTCTGTAACATGACTTTCCAGCTGCCTGCCTCTCTGTCCTACTTCCTGTATGCGGATAGATGGAAAATCAAAACATTATTGGGAGTGAAGCAGTCATTTATTATAAATCAATTAATCTGAATCTTACAGTGAAATGACCAGAAGCAGTCATGCTTACTGTACTTGGCTAAACCTCATATCCCCCAATGACTCTACACAGAGACTACATCAACAGAAACATCTGCTCTGCTCTTGAATATCTCTTTCTGGCCTCTGAGTCTATTTTTCACACTTCATGATGACCGCTTTACTCTCTTTGCTAAATTTAAACTCCTAGGAAAACTGACCCAGAGTCTGACCTGGTTTTAGGTCATTCAACAAGCCACTTTTTATTCCAACTTTTCCAAGGAACCAAACCAGGAGTTCGTTTTCACATTTCGATAAGGCCCTAACTTAACAGTGAACATGTATGCATGCTCAGTGAGAAAGCATTACTTGTTTCAAAAAACAACTAGTCCTTATAAATTCAGACTTTTGCAATGTGTTTATTGCAAATCGTGATGATGAGGAAATTAAAATTAACTGTGCAGCCCTATTGTCTGAATGCTGGAGTGTTTTAGTAAGACACTGAACTCCAATCAGCTTGGACTACTTCTGTAAAAAGACCCTTTTCTTAGCCGATGTTTGCAGTTCTAAAAGAAGTTAAAGAAAGGGGGGAATAATAAAAGGTTCGATAAGGCAATTGAAGCAGAAACAGCTTATTAGCTTAATTTTAACCCCAGAGCTTGCAGCTTTATTTGTGCAATATTTTCAGGTTTTAGTAGACTCACTAGTAAAAAATCCAAAGTAGAAGGAGGCGTAGTTGGCCTTGCGGTTGGTGCGGGCGCCCCATGTGCTGAGGCTATAGGTCCTCCAGGTGGGCTCAGGTTCAGGTCTGACCTGTGGCTCCTTTCCCGCATGTCATTCCCCCTCTCTCTCTCTTCCTGGTTTCTGACTCTTTCCACTGTCCTATCTCTAAATTAAGAAATAAAAAGCCAATAAATAAACCTTTTAAAAAACAAGATATCCAGAGTATATCTATTTAGAACTATTTATGTCAAATGTTGAATCCTGATAACTGACTTGGTGCAGAACACTCAAGAGCAAACTTTTCTACACTTCTACAATTAAATACAAACTAATCACAGCAGAGAGTAATAACAAACATTCCCATGTAGACTGTGTCAGTGTGTCCTCATCTGTAAGGCTCCTGTGATGACTCCAGCCTTTGTTTGACCATCAGAGCAGACGCATCAACCTCCTGACCTCCGTTTTTATTCTTCCCTTTCCTCAAACGCTGCTCTACTCAAAGACCGGTGCCTTGAGAAACATAACGGGAGAGAATCCAGGGAGCTCTCTTTGATTTAAAGTGACAGCTGTGACAGAAAGTGTTCACACCATCACCCATCAGTTCACCTCAATTATATTAGTTTCAGTTTGACTGTCAGGGTGGACACAGAGGATCCGTCTGATCTCTTCCTCTTTCTCTCTGCAGTGTTTTGCTCGTGAGTAAAGGTCAGAGCGTCTGCTTCTTTTCTGTTCTTCTGTCAGTGGACACGTCTGTTAGTCGAGTGCTTATTAGCTCTGGCCTTTAGCTCTTCAAAGATCAGACTCCAGCAGCCACCAGACCGACACTGATTCATTTTCACTGCTGAGCTTTTTCTCCTTGACCTGCCAGCACACATTGTTCACAGACATTTTTTAACTGGAACGAAGGCTTTCACAGGTCAAACTTTTACCCTTCATGACTCTAAGGATGCTCAGAATGGGAACTAATAATTTACAATTATACAATTCTTTAAACAGATGCTTTTGTGCAAAGCGACGTACATCAGAGTAAGTACAAGCAAGGATCTAGAGAGGAGGACACAACGTCAGTGAGTGCTAATGAACAGCTTTAAGTCCAATTGTACACTCAGGTGCTGACAGGAAGTGCACAGAGGCAGAGCACAAAAAATTATGTTATATAAAGTACTGTTAGGTCACCACTGTTATGAGCAGCTCATTGAGACCAAAACAGGAAAGAGAGGTCAACACAGTAAACTTGCTTTTAAGTTCTAATTTTATTCACACACAAACCTAAACAATGGCTGAACATTGTGCATGTTGGCTGACCAGAGAGAGAAAGCTGAGAAAGCTGAGTCAGCCTGGCTTTGTATGCACCTATAGGTAGGTAGGCGGGGTCTTCAAACCACAGCCGACCACCAGAGGAAGCCAAAACTCTGAAATACAACCGGAACAACAGAACCAGGATAAACCTTCATTTAAAACCCACCTGTTTAACTCAGCTGTTTTGTTTGTGTACTCTGATGTAAAGCATCCTTGGGTCCCTTATAAGGCGTTGTAATAGAATAAAATAGTCACATGACTTTGAGGATGAGGCTACAAGTGTGTTTGTTTGCTTAACGTTTCACTCTGACTTACAGTTTGTATGTATGAAGAGCAGATGAGGGACAAAATACTCTCTTACTGCTCTGTTGATTTGTTCTTTGTAGAGCTTTCTGTGTGTGTGTGTGTGTGTGTGTGTGTGTGTGTGTGTGTGTGTGTGTGTGTGTGTGTGTGTTTGTGTTTGTGTGTGTGTGCTCTGTGGGACACCAGTCGGCAGCTTCCTCTTACAGATCCCGTCCATCTGCTGTTTGAGCTCCGAGTCGTTGTTTTGGCCGGATAAAGAATTTTTTCCTCGATTTACACACAAACAAACAAACACACACCTGAGCACAGGTTTGTCCGTTAAGACTCCGCGGTTTACAAGCTCAAGTCCATTTACCAGATCCCAGTTCACAGAGAGATAAAGTTTTGTTTCTGCACGACTGTGATGCTACATAAAAGAGGGAGGTTAAATGTAGTGCACTTAAAAAACAGCTGAGTTGGGAGATGTAGTTTAATGTTGCCACTGTTGGTCAGGTGTGTGATTTGAAATGTCTTAAGTATGACTCTGCTTACGTCTTCTCCTCCCAACAATCACTTCTACACTCTGATTTCTCTCTGCAGGAGCCGGAGGCTGGTCTCCCCTCACCTCAGACCGGTATCAGTGGTTGGAGGTCGACCTGGGCGAGCGGACCAAAATCACTGCTGTCGCTACGCAGGGTCGCTACGGCAGCTCCGATTGGCTGACGTCCTACCTGCTGATGTTCAGCGACACGGGACACAACTGGAAACAGTACAGACAGGAGGACAGCATAGGGGTGAGTAAACTGTTCCCTTCACAACAGCGGGGGCTTTTATTTTATTTCCATCGTTTCTATTAAGAATCTTCATTTTAAAGTCTCTGTATTTGATCTTCGGTCTCTTAGTCGCTCCTCAGGGATCAATAACAAACATCAACATTTAGTTTCTTGTAATTCTTACGAAGTGATGTATCATCGAGCGGCTCCATCCTTTTTCCTGAGCAGATAAACTCAGACTTCATGACTTTATCTCTTCATCTATTATGGATGAACCGACGCTGAAGTTTTGCTGACTCTGCAGGTGTGTGCGGCTGCTGATCACAAACAGAGAGGCAGTCGAGTGGCACAATTTAGTTTTATTTGTGTCTCTGAGTCTGTATCATCTCTGTCTCTTTCTGTGACTGTCTTTGTAAAGAGAACGTATGTGTACTTAGAAAGTTGAAAAGACACAAAGATTTTTTATTTTTTTATTTTATTTAACCAGGAAAAAGTCTCATTGAGATTAAAAATGTAATTTACAAGAGCGTCCTGGCCAAGACAGGCAGCAGCACAATTACAGGGTTTCAGACATAAAACACTTCACAACAATGAACATAAATAAAGGAATCACAGAATTAACCATTCATTAAAATCTGTCATAAGTCATCAGCAACAAGGCAATCAAAAAGGGCAATAAGAGTTAGTTAAAACATCTACAGTCAGATGTTTCTGCCTCCAGATCATTAAGACGACCTTTAAAAACATTCAAGGAAACCAGCTCTCGAAGATTTAAAGTATCTTGCAACCGATTCCCAGAAGAGGGAGCAGTATAATGGAACGCCCTTTTACCCAATTCAGTACGAGCTTTAGGGATGGTCAGAAGGTGTAAATCCTGTAACCCAAGAAGGTAACTTCCAGTGCTTTTTGTAGTATGTAGCTCCTAATAGTTAAGATACACTATAGTGAAATAATTCTCCTACAGCTTGTAAGTAATGGTCTGAAACGTGAACTGTAAGGCTGAGAGATGCTTTTTTTATTCATTAAAACACACAGCAGAAGATATACAGTAGAGCAGAACAGAATATATTTATTAAAACATTTTAGAAATACAAAATTAAATCAAATATCTCAGTGGGTCGACAGTGTGCAGCGGGTAACACAGAGTTTCCTTATAGTCTCTGTGCCTGGCTGAGTTTTCTCCAGGTAACAGGTCTATACATGCTGGTTAGGTTCATCTTGGAACCAATCAGCGATCTTCATCTATCTTCATCTGATACATGATGTATGCCTCTTTGAATGCCAGTTCCTCAGTAATTCCAGTGTACTCCCCAGTTGTTTTCTTGGTTTTCTTGGCAGGGACAGATGAAGTACACATGGAGAACCAATTTTCCAATGCACTGCACCAAAGCTTTTATAGCTAATTCTAATTACCAACGCCTGTCCCTGAACAATATGAAAATAGCTTAGCAAAGATCTTGACAACATTTAGGGAAAGAAATTACCAAGAACATTGGCTTGTAAATGCAGAGAACAAGGTGGATTCAAAGAGCAGAGAGGCTTATATGCCCACTAAGAAATCTTTTAAATCCAAGCCACACCTCGTCTACTGCACTACATTTACCCCTAAAAACAAAAACATCAAATATATCATTTTAAAACACTGGTCCACAATTACAAAGTTTTTTTAACGACCCACCTATGGTGACAAAATAGTCCGGGCATATGAACCCTCTGAAAACCGTAATGATAAACTTCTGTTTAGTCCCCTCCAAGGTAATTTTAAGTGTGACACCTGCATTAACTGCCAATATACCAAAAATCTCAAATATTTGAATCACCCTATCAATGGAAAAACTATTAATATTAAGGATTTTATTACATGCAAATCAAAAAGTGTGGTGTATATGATTCAATGTCCTTGTGATAAAACATATGTAGGTGAAACTTCCCACTCTCTTAAAGAACGGATCACCGAACACAGGAGTGTTACAGAAGCAACTTAAAAGAGACAATCACAAATCTAAAGACAAACACAGCAAAATTCAGACTTATAGTTAAAATAGTACCAACTTTAAAGAGCCACTGACAATGTAGGTAAAAACAATCAAACAGTTAAGTTAACAGATGTACACCGGAGCTCTGATCCAATCATCTGTCCGCTGAAGGCAGGATTTTAAATTCAATTTGAAGATGTGAGACCGCACTGCAAAGTCAACTACTGAGTGTTTACTCGTGATGGTCAGAATTCCAGGAGCAATCAAGTCCAGGAAATCTCACAATCAATATACGTTTACTTTAAAAAATCACTGCACTAATGCCTTCAGTATACTGATGGTGTTTCTACAATTAGAGGTAAATGTAGAGCTTTTTCCACCATCGATCATGAGCGACAAAATGGCACAACACAACCCTCAAGTTTCAAAAAGCTCAGCTGCTCTCTGGACTTCACTTCTGTGTTCCTGCTAGACACAGCACTCCCCTTCAGCGTTGTTCCTCGGCCCACAAGTGTCATGTTGGGCTTGTTGTTTGTCCTACAGTGGTGATGCTACATGATTCTGTGTTCAGCCACAGGAATACTAAACAGTTTTGGTTTGCCGTTTGAAGACATCAAACACAGTGACAAATTCAGTCGGTGCAGAGAGCCGGTTCCAAATGTTGGAGTGTCTCTCCTGCACGCTCCTAGTGAGTGTTAAAGGAAAGCAAATAGTGTTACAAATATAGAGAACGTGATATTTCCCTGCTTTTTGCGCTGACATTTAAAGGCTTTATATGTGATTATTCACACTTAAATGTAATATAAATCAAGTATATCCTCTGAAAATAACTCTGTGAGTCATGACTGTCTACAATGGGTGTAACACCCGAGTCCCACTGTCTGTGATGTTTTCAGAGTTTTCAGAGTCCTATCTTCACTTTGTTTACATCGCCTGGACTGCTGGCTGACTCCTCCCCTCGTGTATAAAAGTTGTTTAATTGAGGGACTAGAGAAAAGAAGAATAACATACTGTACTCACTGCTTAACTGTGTTTCTAGATCACGCTCATTTCAGGTAAATTTACATGCAGTGTGAAGATACGAGCATAATAAAGATCGCTAGCATTAGCATGCTAACACAACAATGCAGCGCGAGTTGTTTTGGTTTCATGCTGGTGCTCAAGGGCGACATCTGCTGGATCAAAAAATCGCATATAAAGCTTTTAACGAGAGTAAAAATATGCATTTCACAGCGATGCAGAGAGGAGCTTTTTTTGTTGTTCGAAGTCGAGCCGAGGCATGTGGAGGGAATCCAGCTAATCTGAGAGAGCAGAGAGCGGCGCCTCACAGCTTCAAAAACATGTTGATCTGACACTCTACATTAACTGAACACAATCCCAGTCACATTTCAAAGTGTGTCTCAACTCCTGTTACGAGTCGGTCCAGCTTTTATAGCCTGTCAAGAGGAGAAATTTGATGGCACATCTGAAGGATCCGCGTCTTCTTCTGGGCTTCTGATTGTAGCTTAAAGGCCTGAAGACCACAGAGGAAATATGCTGTTTTTGTCTTTCTCTCCCCCTTTCTCTCTCTCTGTGGCCTTTGGGTTCTGGAAAATATAGCAATCCATCTTTTCTTTATTGTCTCTCTCCTCTTTATCGCTTTGTTTCCTCTTGCCTGGAGGGCTTAGGATGAGGACATGAGTGGTGCCCTTTTTTTTTCCTGTTCTTCTTAAATTTTCCTCTTTCCTTTCATTTCCTCTTCTCATTTTCTGCTTATCGCCCTCTTACTCCCACCGTGTGATTTTCTTTCCCTTTCATTTTGTCCTCCTGTCGTTTCCTTTTTATACTCTTTCCTTCATCCTCGCCCTGCTTTTCTTCATAGTTTTTTTTATTCCTTTCTTCTCTCTTGTCCTTGACTTTCATATTTAATCTCTCTCTCACTACGTCTTTTTCACTGCCTGCGTCAAAGTTCCTCTTTAAGAATATTTTCTTAAAGAAGTGAATTTAATTCTGTACTTTACTCATTGTCATTGGTAGGATGAAGGCTGAGCTGTGTGGCTCAAAGATTTGAGGAGATAATACACATACAATCTTTTCTTATTGGTTTTCAATAGTAATCTATCACACGGCAGGTTTTAGGACACATTAACATGAATATGAAGGAGTAGTAAAGTGTCATGGTGAACGACTAACACAGATGTCTGCTCTAATCTACATCATGGATTTCATGGACATCAGTCTGAACAAAAAGAAGGACGTACATGTAGACAATCAGACAGATTTGATAAACAAGATGTCGAATTTTGAATTATGTCGACAATGTTTACACTAAAATATCTAAATGAATTAAAAATTGACTGAACCTATTTTGTATCTTTTTTTGTTGTTGAGTACTTACATTACCTTAATTATTTCCAACAGTTATCAAAGGAAATCCTTCATTTTATATTTGTAAGCCGCCATGACAGGACCAACATGATCTTAAGTCAAATACTGCCACATTTTTATGTATCACATTTGCATGTATGCAACCTGAAGGTATCTGAAATGCCATGAATTCTTTGCAGACTGGAAAATGACTGTTTCCACTTCGATGCATCTTTTCAAAGATGTTCTCAGCGCTCAGAAAAAACATAGTAAGTTTCTTACAATAACATCAACGCGAGTATTTCCACAAGGTCCTCACCAAACCACTTTCAAAGTTTCTTTTAGTAAGATATAAGGTGCATCCTCATCACACGAGGAGATCTAACTCCTCTCCTTCATGATGAAAAGAGGAGTGAATTTGTTAATCATGTGTGTAAGCTCTCATTCAGCAGTGGGAGAGCCAGTTAACCTGCATGTCAACTTGAAGGCAGAGATGTAATGAGGATAGATTGCCAGATGGAAGAGAGGGAAAGAGATGAAGAGAGCGATTCATCAGATGAGTCAGGGAAAAAAAGAGAGGATAATTTTTCAGTTTTTCTGCAGAAAGAAGAGTTTAAAATAAAGCAGGTAAAATAACACTAATCTGTATTGAGACAAAGTTTCTGAAGCCTTCGGTTAGAGCTGATCTCATTCTCCATGTGTTCATCAGAAACAGACCTAAAAGTACCCAGCATACTCTGCTTCCTGACTAAAGAAATGTAATGAAAAGTCATGGCAGCTATGACACACATTAACTGAATGTCCTTGTGATGCATTCACCTCTTTATCGTGTACTGTTGGACTAAAAAAAACAGGAAGTGAGAGGCCGCTCTGCTAAAGGAGGTCAAAGGCGACATGAACAAACCAGGATTCATTTTCAAAAAATGAAATATGAAGTAGATTTCTCTACTAAGCATTCTGTATTAATGCTTCATTTTCTGTCAATTTATACTGTTTCTTTCAATTAATGGAGGCTGGGCGTCAGGAAGGTGGTTGGGATGACAAGGTCCAATGGTGGAGGCTGGGCGTCTGGCGGTGGTTGAGGGACGACATGGTTGGATGATGGAGGCTGGGCGTCAGGAAGGTGGTTGAGGCACGACATGGTCCGATGATGGAGGCTGGGCGTCTGGCGGTGGTTGAGGGACGACATGGTTGGATGATGGAGGCTGGGCGTCTGGCGGTGGTTGAGGGACGACATGGTTGGATGATGGAGGCTGGGCGTCTGGCGGTGGTTGAGGAACGACATGGTTGGATGATGGAGGCTGGGCGTCTGGCGGTGGTTGAGGCACGACATGGTTGGATGATGGAGGCTGGGCGTCTGGCGGTGGTTGAGGGACGACATGGTTGGATGATGGAGGCTGGGCATCTGGCGGTGGTTGAGGGACGACATGGTTGGATGATGGAGGCTGGGCGTCTGGCGGTGGTTGAGGGACGACATGGTTGGATGATGGAGGCTGGGCGTCTGGCGGTGGTTGAGGCACGACATGGTTGGATGATGGAGGCTGGGCGTCTGGCGGTGGTTGAAGGCCAACACAGTCCGATGGTGGAGGCTGGGTGTCAAGTGGTGGTTGAGGGACGTCTGGGTGGGCGTCTGGGACGTTGGTGGTAGTAGTGCAAGATCACTTTGCTAAAGGTCTGGGGAGCTCCATCTCGCTTTCACATGGGCTTAATGAAAACATCCATCCACTATCTTTACCTATCTTTTCCTGTTCGGGTTTACGGCAGGCTGGAGCAGATCTCAGCTGTCATTGGGCGAGAGGCGAGGTTCAGTGTTTATACATTTTAAATGTATTATATTTAAGTCTTCATTGTGTTTTTGTTTTCTTCAGTCTTTTCCAGGTAACAGTAATGCCGACAGTGTGGTTCAGTACAAACTGCAGCAGCCCGTGATCGCTCGCTTCCTCCGTCTCATTCCTCTGGACTGGAACCCCAGCGGGAGGATCGGACTCCGGCTGGAGGCCTCCGGATGTCCTTACAGTGAGTCTTTCATCGTCGTCATTGGTCTGACTTATCGCTCCAGAGGTGTCATCAAACTGAAATACTACTGTACACTGGTTTTATCTTAATGAGGTCATTAAGATAAAACCCAGCTTATTGTCTGGGTTTGTTTACCGCCCTCCTGGGAAAAAGAGCGAGCATGGAGGATTTAAAATGCAAATCACTGCAGCTGAATGACTGGAGAATCTCACCAATCAATAAAACACGGGTTTCATTTGTTTCAAAAGAACGGAAACACACGTTCAACTATCACAGCAGGTTAGTTGTTAGTGTTTAAAGATACAGAGAAAGAACCGGAGCTCCTTTTTCTGGAGCTATGTTCATGTTTCACAGTTGATTTTCACTCTCACGCCTGTTTCTCTACAGTACAAACAAGTTTCACACAAACATATGTTAAAACCAGCTTCCTTTGTCTTTAATCTCTGAGATCACACAACATATTAACACACTGCCAGCTTCTTTCACCCAGGATTCAACATCTTATAGTCTCCCCCTAAAGTAACACTGCAGTTTATTTTTTGTTTTTTTTCAACGATGGCTTCATCCACCCTGGCAAAAAAATAAATAAAAATTCAATAATTGAATATCAAGTATCCTATCAACTAAATATCACCAGATACATAAAAAAAAAAAAATCAAATGTGACCCCATCACTGCTCTTTTCCTCCTTCAGCATTCGGGTTGTTTGTATCTCATAAGCATGTAGGGCGAGCATGACATTATAAACATTATACACATTTGTTATGGCTTCAAACAAAAAACTTTCAGGTAACCCACAGCTGGGCGGGTTTAACACGCTATCGAAAGAAAACACAAGGCTGCTGGGGATCCAAGTCAACTTATAGGCTACATTTATTATTGGAAAACTTTTCAGCGAAAACTAAACTTGAAGAAATAAAATAAACAAATCAGATCGCTATGGCGTCTATCCTAAGCGGCCGTTTGCAGTCGAAAAACTGATCCACTTCCCCACTCTCACCCCAGGTGTCCGAAATCAATTTAAATAACTCCAACATAGCTCCAAAGAGGGAGAAATAACACACAAATACCCCCAAATCAATCAACAAAAGCTAAAACCAAAATAATCTAATAAAAATATTTCTAATTTATTAATGTTTGGCTCTTATCTATTTTGAAACCATAAATAATTCATATTGCCATTTGGCCCCAACAACAACATTACATATTCACCCTTCATCTCTTATGTGAAAACGTTTTAAGAAACAGAATCAGGTTTTTGTTTACAAAGTCATGTTTACATTAGGAGCAGTTTGTCTCTGTGCGTACAGTTAAAATGAAGACAGATAGAGGAGTAAAGAACACAAACATTTGAATTAGACTTTTCAGAATACTTCATATAAATAACAAATTATATACAATTAAAATAAAACATCTAAAATATCTGTTTCAGAGTGAACAACATCAGCAGTTGTGAAAGAATTAATGAGCAGAGAGTGTAAAGCAGGTGTTTGTTTTATTTTGTACTCTCAGCATGAATCCCCCGCTGTGTCTCTGCCCTGGTTTCTAAAACACGACATATTCATGAATACCACAAACAACTGAACATATCTGCATACATGCTCAAACACACGTATCCAACAGTAAACATCAGTGTGCAAACAGGATTACCATACATACATACTGCGTGTCTGATGTTCTATCTAAAGCTATTAGTGTTTGAATAAATATAAATGACTTCAGCAGACACACTGGGTGCTGTGTAAATATTATAAAACTTTCTTTAAATGTTTTCTTTTTATAAAACATGAGTTAGTTAGTCAGGATAGTAAAATGCTGTTTTTTCACTCACCACCTTTTTTTAAAGATATTTTTGGGGCAGGATAGGACAGCTGAAGAGAGAGGGAAATGTTTATAGGAGAGATAGGGGGACGACATATAAGAAAAGGGCCGAGGTCAGATTCAAACCCACAGCCACTGCAATGGGGTCTTTAGCCTCCGTATATGGGGGGAGACATAACCGCTGAGGCTACCTGGCGCTCCCACTCACTACCCTTTTAAGGTGAAAAGGCTTTGATATGTATCTTCTGTCAGAAACCAACATCTCTAAGTAATTCCAGTAATTTAAATATTTGTTTCTTTAAGCTTGTGTCCAGTTTGAATTATTAGTAACTGGGTGGGAAGCCTCATTGTTCTTAATGTAGAAGTTTTACAAATTTAAAAGTAAGATCTTTTCCCCCTTTAGCTTCTTTAATATTGACAAAATATGAACACAACAGCAGATCCAAAAGCACAACTCCACAGGGACAGAGTCAAATCAGGTAGGGTTTATTTCAGTGTGGTTTGGTTCACAGGAAGTCAAATCAAACAGGTAAACACATCCAGAGGAGCAGACAACACCAAATGTTTGGTCCAAAGCTTGATTCCACTGAAGACTTTTTCAAAAAACTTTGAAGTTGCAGAACTGAACACAAAGTAAAGGCACTACCACTGACTGTAACGTCTCTATATGACAGGCTGTAAGGGCATGTTGATGCACTCGCTATGAGCTGCACAGATAATGAGATGCCAACAAGCACCAATCTGTTCTTTCCCTACTTAAAGAGTTCGCTTGTACTCAGATCAAACACAATAATCAGGTACTTAATTGGTGCATTGAGTTTGTGTACGGTGTATAGATCCTTACATGCAGACGATGACTCTGGAGTTATCTCTCGGCTCTGTAATCAGCAGGAAATATATACTGTACAATCCAATAATGGCATTACTGCAAACCCAGGGGTTGTGTGAGTCAAAGAGAGTCAAAGACCGGCCAAGTTCATTAAAAAAAAAACACTCAGCAAGAGAAAGTAGTGCTGAGAAGGAAATAGATGCTGAACTCAGCTGATGGGCTTTGTTTTAAACAACTCAGATTTAGTCGTTCCCAGCATTCACACATCACACTGTTTCCCTCACCTCACCTGAACCCAGCTTCACCCAAATTCAAAGAAAGCCAGTAAGACTCAGGTGATGTTTATCAGTGGAAAGTGGTGAAGTGAACGCAGATTAAGATGATCCCTGTGCTGCTGCAACACCATACTGTTTCACGACCTGGATGTAGAATCAGGTGAGAAAAGTGAAGCCAATTTCATGTTCTCCAAAAACTAAATTTCTCCTTCTTTCCAGCAGGGGGCGACTCCACTCGTTGCATGTAAATAGCATAGCATATGTTGCATAGAAGTAAACCACCTTATTTGAATATAATAAACAACCACAGTTAAGATGTTCCTAACAAGTTAATGATATCAATCACTGTGTTCAAGGTTTCTTTAGCACATTATGTTGCTGGTTTAATAACTTACGGTCCCATTGAAGTGAAATACCTGATAGAGAAGAGTATTATTTTGGGTTGTATGTGATTTTTCTGTAAGCAGGTTTTGTTTAAAGTCTTCTCTTGCTGGCTTAAATTAGCACAACATTTAATTTCACAGTGAATCGTGAGATGCACTCTGCTAACCAAACTAGCCAGTGTAAGCTAATAATTCATTTTTTTTCCCTCTTCACTAAATATGGTCACATTGGCTCAAACATTAAAAAATAATAAATGGTTATAGCCAAAATACAGAAACTCAAGGCAAATACTTAAAAGGTGAGAATCATCAGGTGGCTACGCTCATGTATTTCTTACAGTGTATAGCTGCAGCCACGATATCAAAGCAAAAGGCAGAGTTTGTGTCCAGATCTACTTAATTTTTTTTGTTTAGTTTGTAGCAGAGATACATTAAAGGACCTTGTTGAAATCTGAATTATATTCAGGAAAAAAAACAATCACAGCAACTCTTGTTTTACTGTTTTTGATGATCATGGTGTCTTGTCTCTGATTTGTCTTTCAGCGTCTGATGTCATGAGTCTGGACGGCGTCAGCAGCAGTCTGGTGTTCAGGTTGAGTCCCGGGCTGAGACAAACGTCCAGAGATGTCATGTCTCTTCAGTTTAAAACCCTGAGGAATTCTGGGACGCTGTTGCACGTAGAGGGAGAGGGAGGACTCGGCCTCAGTCTGGAGTTAGAGAGAGGAAAGCTGCTGCTGCTGCTGCTGCTCAGAACAGGTTAAACACACCTGATACATACAAATACACTGAAACTTTCAGATCCTAACAACCAGTCATACATACTGATACAGTACAGTGGGGGAAAATAAAAGTTATTTGACCCTAAACTGTCTCAACCAATACTTCAAAAAGTAAAATTTAAAGCTGACCTATTATGACCCACCCATACTCAAAGTTTCAGATCATTAGGTAAATGTATGTAGGAGTATTCCCAGTATTAGTCTGCAGAGGGCGCTAAATGGCTTGTTCTGCTTATCACGCTTATCCCAGTTCTCTGATATGAAACAAAGTATTAAGTCACTTTGTGTAAGTAATGATAAATTGGAAGAGAAAATAAACCGCTCTGAGAAAACTTAAGCCTGGCTGCGGTCGGGTGGAGACAGAGGACATGCACGCTGCTGCCTCGTTGGTTTAAATCGTATCTCTTGCTACAGCCGTGATGGATGGTCCCCGCTCACTGTGTCATGTGTTAGGTAAGCCGAAAACTGATGTTGAAAAAACTGGTGTTGAAAAATGAAGCCAATGTGGAAAAAGTGTGAAACACTGCAGTACCTTGAGTGTCCACTTGAGGCTGGCTCCAAGAGACCTTGAAGTCACATACACACCCTATTCTAAAATGCCTGTTTTTACAGCAGAAATTAACATGTTTACAGCCTGGTACAAAAAAACTATTTTGATTTGATTGGTCATTGTCTTCAGGCGCACACACTGTTAGGTTCATTTCCAGCATGGTTACCACCAATAACAGGTTTTCAAAGCACCCTGCAGTAACAGATGGGTGACGTCGCTCAGTTGTCAATACATATTTACAATCTATGTTGTTAGGGCCGGACTCTGCAGGAGTTGATGCATGGCTTACAGTCTTGTACAGAGGTGTGTGTGTGTGCGTGTGTGTGTGTGGGTTCATATCTGTTTGTGTAAACAGGGTTAAACCAGAGGTTGTCAGGCTGCCATGCTGAATCATCACCACATGGCTCACCTCTCCACAGGAACCCCATCTGGCTGCTGAAATACTTTCTCCATCCATCCCTTCATTTCTTTGGCGTCTCTCCATTTCACACCTCCCAGAAGCCCCCTCCCCCTCCCATCCGCTCTTTCTTTTTTTCTAAATCCCGGAATCCCTTTTCCCCCCTTCATATCTTCCTCTTCTTACGTCTCTATCTCACCTTTCAAACATCTGTCAAACACTTCCCGCTCTTCTTTTTATCTTTTATCAAAGTTTCAAGATCTTTTTAAGTTTCCAAAATGATCACTGGCACATCCTTGGAGAAAATCCCTTTTTTTTAAAGAAAGTTTACACTGACTATACGTCTATGTAGTAGACACCGAGCGCAGGAAAATAATCTGTGCATCAACTTCACAAAAGACCCAGACACCCAAGAAGAGTTTTAAACCACAAAAAAACAAAGGAATCACCTTGAAAATGTGTCTCCTTATAAAGACAGACGGTGACACATTCTAGAGATCTGGTTCCTCTGTTACACCTAAATTACCTGTGATTTAAGTGAAGATGTCCCCCCCCGTCCCCCCCGTCCCACCCCCAAACACACTCCATGCCATCTTATATAATGGCCACTCTAACTTAAGGACCGTGTCATGATAAAGAACGTCTGTGTCACTGTAAAAGGCGACTGCAGCCCCAGAGGACGAGATTAAAACCATCCATTGAAATGATGGAGGAGAGAATCACAGGAGCGCCGCTTCTGCAGCGACAGATTGAAACTGAAAGCAACAAACAAGCCAGACTTCTTCTCTTCTTCTTCTCCTCTTTTATTTTTGGCCGCTCTTCCTCTTTGTGTTTCATTGCTTTGTTCTCCTTCATCTCTGGTCTAATTAGTCTTGTTTGTCTCCACAGATCTCTGGTTGTTATATTTTTGCACATCACAAGACACCACTCGCCTTTTTCTTTTTTGGTTGTACAATCTCCATTTTTGTCTCCTCCTTGTCCCTGACACACTTAAACAGCCCTTTGATATTTCACTTCAACCCTCTGTTCTGCCTTCTATCTTTCTCCTTCATTATTGTTTACAGTGTCGGGGTAACGGGTTACAAAGTAATCTGTTGGAGGACTCGGATTACTTGTGTTGTAATTTATAATTAAACATGTTAGCTCTGCAGTTTAAATAATTCATAACTTTTTCATAAATGTAATCCATTACGGGAAATAAAATTGTAAATTTCCCTTTTGTTATAATGACAATCCCTAAAACAATCCCGAAAACAATCCCTAAAGCATCTGCACTGTTTCTGTTTCTCTCCTAAATCTCGGCAGGTAGCAGCAAACCAGCTGAAGGTAAAACTGCAGGTGTGTCAGAGTGGATGTCAAGTCAAGTCACATTTATTTATAAAGCACATTTAAGAACGGCAACAGCTGACCAAAGTGCGGTACAGTGCATTTAAAAAATATATATATTTAACCTTTATTTATCCAGGAAAGTCCCATTGAGATTAAAAACCTCTTTCTCAAGGGAGTCCTGGTCAAGAGTCACACTCACAACATACAGAAAACATTAAGGAAACAACATGAGATCACAACATCTACAGGAAAGAGATATGTAGACATATATAAATAAAAAATAAAAATAAAGAAAGCAACAAAATCAAGAAAGCAACAAAGGAACCTGAAAGAAACGGTCTATTCAGGACCAGAGGACTCAAATGCTAACATGTAAAAATATGTCTTGAGACAGGACTTAAAAGTCACCAGAGGGTTTCAGACATGATGGGATGAGGGAGTGATGGGATGTGTAGTTAGCTAAGTCAAATAGTGGAGACGGCAGAGAGGAGAGCTTTTACTTTGTGGAAATGTCTCTGTTGAGCAACATCATGGTGAAATGTAAATCCAAAAGCCTGTGTTGTGTTGTCCTCATTCAAACAGCTGAGTGTAACACTGTATACCTCTGTTCTGTTTGTTGTCAGATTGTTAAGATGATAAGAGCTGTAAAGGTGATCATGTCAGTTTTTAAGGCTGCAGAGTTACAGATTATGGGCGGGTTATGGGTTAACTAGCATGCAAAAAGTCCATTTAGCAACGTTAACACCAGCACTTGTTTGGTAACATCTGCTACTGCATCGATGTCATGTTAACAAAAGTTACAGCGTCGCACAAAGATCGTGTATTGTATGTCTTTTGCTGTTTTTCTGTGCGTTGACCCTGAGTACACACATGCTCAGATCTGCTTCGTTAAGAGAGTCAAATGAAATATGTAACTGAAAGATGTTGAACTACTCGGCTCTCATCTCTCATGACTGACTCCTGCTCTCTCTCTCTCCCATCCTTCACGCAGCAATAAACTTATCCATCCAGTAAAGCATTGGATCATAAAACCCCACTTCTCTCTCCTCTACCCCCTGACGGCGTAATAATTGTCCAATTAATCAATGCCATTAAATACACTGATTTGTTTTTAAGTCTCGCCGCGCTTCCTGTCATATTGATTTTGACTGTCTCCCTCCACTCGTCCAGACTTTAATCAAGTAACTCATCACAATAAAATCTGTCGACGGGGCTTTATTCCAACTTGTTGTTTTTTCTCCTCCAAGCTGCAGACAAATACATCATCATCTCACAGAACAGGCTGAAAGAGACGTTTGTCTATCATCTTCCCAACTGTGTCTTTGTCTCTCTTTGAACGTCTCCCTATAGAATATCTGATACATTTTTAATGGCCGACTGGATTCAGCTCTTTCTTGCCGCTGCTCCTTCTCTCAGCAGAATCACAAAGTTTCTCTTGCAGTACTTTGTGGAGGGTGGGGGGGGGGGGGGTGGGGTGGGGGCGATGGATCCACTTATTCTGAGCGGCTCATCTATCATTAATGATGTCTCGCTTTGTTTCCTCTGCACTTCTTTCCCCACCCTCCCCCCCAAGTAAAGCATTATCACATATTTGGCTGCGGCTCTCTGTGAACATATGCAGATATCCTGTAGTCCCTAACGAGAGGAGAGAGAGAGAGAGAGAGAGAGAGAGAGAGAGAGAGAGGACGACCTCGCCGTCGTCCTCTCTGCGGGATCGCGGAGAAAAGTGAAACATTTAGACACAATATGGAGGCTGGCGCGTTGTAGCTGTCAGGATTAGGGCTGGCGTTCCCCTGACAGATTTTTCAGATTGTAGGGAAACAGACTCGCAGCTCATATGATAAGAAACAAACAAACAAAGTGTGGAAAAAAAAACCAGACAGTCAGTTCAGGTATCATGAGTGTGAAAAGGAGAAAAACATCCCGACAGATACAATAAAAAAAGTCTGTCAGGAGCAGAGAAGGAAAGTACAGCTGACAATTCTTTAGAAAATCAACAGCTCACTTGTCAAATCCCTTCTGTAAATCCAATGAATGTTTCATTTTATCTCGTCTTCTTTCTTTTGTAATGCGGAGTTCAGACTTTGCAAATTAAACACTGCTGATGTTTTGATTAACAAACGTCTCCGTCTCTGTAATTTCTTTTTCTCATTCCTATGATTAGACTTCAATAACAGTCTTTGTCTCCGTCTGCTTTGTCATCCTCCGCCTCCGCTCCTTTTTTTCTTATTTTTGTGCTCTCTCTCCGTCAGCTCACTTTCGAAATGAATTATTGTTTCCATCTTCTCGTTGCTTCCTCATTCCTCCCCTTGTCTCTATCCACCTTTAGTTCCCAACTGTTCCTGCCTCTTCTTTTTTGCCCTTTCTTCCCCTGACTTCTTGTCGTCTCCTTTTCTCCTCCTCCTCCTCACTCATCAACTTCCCCTTCCACACCTCATCATCTCTCGTCCCTCCCTTTTCCATCTCTGCCTTCTTGTCCTAACAACCTTGTTTTTTTTTCCCTTTCTCCTGACCTGCTCCTCTCACTCTCTGGTTCTCCTTCATTTCTCATCCTTCTTCTTCTCCTCCTCTTTATCGTCTCCTCCAGGTAGGACTCCATCCTCTGAGCCCCGGCGGCTGGCTTCCCTCGGCAGCTTGTTAGATGATCAGCACTGGCACCATTTGGCGTTCGAGCGACGCAGCTCTCACCTCAACCTCACGGTGGACAAACACACAGAGAGGGTTCAAATCCCTGCAGAGTTCAGCCACTGGGACATCAAGCAGGTGGGATAAAACACACCTCTCTGACATCAATAAAAAAGTTCTTGGATTTGATATCAGCATGTGCGTGTGTTTCTCTGCCACAGTCGAGCGTCGGTGCAGTCCAGGATGTCGGCTCTCAGAAACCAGTTGTCTCCAAGAGGAACTTTCGAGGCTGCCTGGAAAACCTTCAGTACAATGGCCGCAACTTGATAGAGCTAGCTAAACACAAAGACCACCAAGTTACAGTTGTGGTAAGTCAAATTTACAGTGAACATCACAATAAGAAGCTAAAAACAATCATTACCTGCTTTCTGACTTCACATGAAACAAAAGCAGGTTGTTGTTTCTATAAACTGTTATCAAAATGTTAAGAGGTAAAACACAATAATGCCAACTTGATGCGTCATCCTTATGGCGGCTTGGGCTCAGTGGTAGAGTCGGTCGTCTCTAAACTGTAATGTTAGGATTTCGATCCCCAGCTCCTGCAGCCACATGTCCGATGTGTCTTTGGGCAAGACGCTTAACCCCAAGTTGCTCCTACTGCTTCAGCGGTGTATGAATGTGTACGAATGGGATTAGTTAACACTGATGGTCACTTTACACAGCAGCCTCTGCCATCAGTGTGTGAATGTGTAGGTGTGACCTGCGGTTTATTTAATTTTTAATTTTTTATTTTTTTATTAGGTGCAATAGAGTGACAAACTGGTGATATATACATAACAAATGAGGCACAAAAAAAAACAAACAGACAAGGTCAGAACAACAACTCCAAAATACTGTAAAAAATAAAACAAAACAAATAAAGACAGCAAAATACGAAGACATCAATAGACACACATCAGACTACAACCAACAAAACTATATGAAATACCTAAGAAGGGATACAAGAAGTGAAAGAAGCAATAGAGAGAAAGAGAGAAGGGGAGGGAGAGCTTTGTGAGGGGGACTTGAGAGGTAGAAGAGAGTTGAGGAGTTGAGCAGTGTGTATGGTATGTGTTGAATATGTTGATGTTAAACAATGTTGTGGTGTGAGAGGTGAGAGTTTGTGTAATGATTATGTTTTAACGGAAGCTGACTGCAGCCGGGGTTTTGGGTTTGGTTTGAGCGTTTGATGGCCTGTGGTTCAAAAGCGCTTTGAGTAGCGATATGCAAACTTAAGTCCATTTACCTCACCAAAATAAAAGCCTCCCTGGGACACAAGTTGTACTAAAAGTTACGCTGTTTATATTGAAGATCAAATATCTTTGAAGTGACATTTTCAAATTGAAGTAGCAAAGTCAGAGAGCAGGCAAACACTTTTTATATCTTCTGAGCTTTTTTATTACAATGTTTTTGTTGTTGTTGTTTTTTGAGGAACAAGCTATTTTTCCACAGTCCCATCAGTCTGATAAACTTGTTGCACTAATTAAGTGTTAGCTCTGTAAACTTACAAGGTACTGCATGACCATTACCCGGACAATGTTAGCAGCTAGCTAAACAGGGAGGAGACATTTAGCAGCTTAACAGTCTGATGTCATCCTTCAGAAGTTGGTGGAGACCAAAGCAGAGCATTAAAAAGCACAGGCAGCTAATTTGGCTGCTACACTAAACCAATGTCAAACCTTATTGACTGCAAAACATACACAAAGATCAATCTGTATTATGTTACATTACTTTTGTTGCATAAGTCGGCTCCAAGGCTTACTCTCAAGCTTCACCTTTTCACCTTTTCTTCAGCATCATTATCGCCTAAAACGCTCTTATTTTCACTCTCCTTCACCAATCTTTCACTTCATTTTCACTTGAAGATCAGAGCCTGAATGACTAAACTAATGAGCCCACTTATCTTCAGCATGAAGAGGTGTTGATTGGTTACATGTTGGAAAAACAACTCAACCGACTTGATGCATGGGAATCTCCATCCAGCTGTGACTTCTTTGTAGAGCCGCACAGAGTTGTTTTTGGTTCCTCTGACGTGACGGCGACAGATCACATAAATCATTCGGGGAAAGCGCAGAGCTTTGATGTTCTGTTCCTCCAAACTCGCTGAGCGCTGATCTTTCTGCCTGAGAGAGAATACAGAATCACCAGCCAGAGATGCACTTCCTAAAATAAAATCTGCAGGCTGCATTCGGCCCTCCATGAAATTATTTTGTGCCATGAATAGCGGATAATGTGACTAATTCATTAAAAGACACGCGAGCAAGCACCAGGGACACACAGCTTAGACTCCACTGAAGCTTTTCCAATGCTAATCAGTCCTTTGCATGCATAGAGGAGTAAATGACATCTATGCTAACGTCAGGTGTGTCTGTGCATGTTGACATGCGTATAGCACCACTGGGAAATCATCCAGATGCTGTTGATGCTGCTAATTAGCCGCTAGCTGGTTAATGAAGCTGATAAAGGCTTATTGAGGTGCCGATGGTTAGACTTCCAGCTCTTCTTTTCCGTCGTTCACAGGGACCTTTAGATGTTTCAACAACGAGTATTAGTGGATCAAAGTCAGTTTGAACAGTTTCTAAAGAATTGTCCCTTAATACTTTAAAGGACGTCTATGGAGAGAGAGAGCAAAGAAAGCAAAACTCCTTTAAAGAGGACATATTATCCCCCTTTTCCCCCTTTTCAAACAGTCCCCCTGTGGTCTAAATGAAACATCTGTGCTGTGCTTTGGTCAAAATATAACGTGAATCAAGCACCAGAGGAGGTTTGTGACTCTGTATAAACCAGCTCTCTCAGAACGCTCCATTTTGGTGTGTGTGTCTCTTTAAATGCAATGAGCCACTCCTCCTGAGTTTTCCCGGTAGACATCACTCCTCTGTAGCGAGAATAAAAATTGCGGACCTGCGCAGAAGTTTTGCTCTAGGAGTCCATGGGTGGAGATACCAGGGGAGGGGAGGGGATTTTTCTATTTACCAGAATCCCACTGTGACATCACAAGGAGAGAAATTTTGAAAGGAGCATTTTACTCTGTGTTGTAAGACTTATGCAGACCACAAACAAAGGACTGGATGGGTTTATTTCACATTTTGTGGGTCAGTAGACACTCAGGTTACCCAAATATATGTTCAACAACACTGTAAGTTTTTCATAATATGTCCCCTTTAAGAGAACTGTGCATGGCTGAAGTTCTAATAGAGGCTGTTTTAAATTTGTTCTCCATCTTTCCTCGTAATAAAGTTGTAATAAAGTTATAGAAAATTTAAATTTCAAGGCAACTTTTGGATGTTTTTTTACGGCATGAATTGAAATTGAAGCACAGCCTGTAATGATATGTGTAGGTGTGTTTGGTAGATTTTTAGCTGTGAATTGCTATTTTGGGGACTTTTATTGCTCACCTTTTACTTTATTCTTTGCAGTCCTGCTACAACCTTCCCCATTGTGCCTCTATATATATATATATCACTTTAACAGCTCTATAAAGGGCTTTTAGATGTCATCTGTGTTTCCGGAGCATTATAAAGATAGCTGACTGATATTCCCAGCAGAGAGCCGGGACTGTAATTTATTACTGCTGCAGCCTTAGCAATGAACCTGGTGTCATTACCACCACTCAAAACAATGGGCCGAGACAGGAGTGTAGATATAGAGCTGTCACATACATACCCACCTCTAAGCTCCATGACTTTGGTATCTACAGTTTGCTTGGTGTGTAATCTCAAGGAGACTCGCTGATGAGATCATCATGACACGGGGTCACATCGACACGCCCTCTGCAGCTGATTAATATTCATGTTTGACGTTGTTTGTAGTAATCAGTCTTTCTGTCCCTCCTCCCTCTCTCTCTCTCTCTCTCTCTCTGTTTGTTTCTCTCTCAGGGCAATGTGACCTTTTCATGTGCTGAGCCGGTTTCTGTTGCCGTGACGTTTCCCGGCCCGCAGAGCTTCCTCCAGCTGCCGGCGGCCACAGCGTCCTCCTCTGGGGGCGTGTCCATTGGGTTTCAGTTCAGGACGTGGAACAAGGCGGGGCTTCTGCTCACCTTTGACCTGGCTCAGGAAGGGGGCATGGTCTGGCTGTACCTGAGTGAGGCCAGACTCCGAATGCAGATCCATAAGACTGGCAGAGCGCTCCTCGAGCTCAGCGCAGGTCGGACTTTACAGCTTATAGAACTTATAACTTCTGTCTTGAAAATGATGTTCAAAATGTATATCTCAGCCCAATGGTTTCCATCTTTTTTCATCTGAGAGCTACTTGCATCACATCGCTTACAATTACTCACAAGTTTGATCCAGCTGATTTAAGATACTTCTTGTGTATGTCAACACAACAAGCTGACAAAGCCTCTCCATGCCACTGTGTTAGCACCAAACTGTACCTCAGCAGACATCATTTCAGTCTTACTTTTATTGTCCCTGAATATCCCTAACCACCCATTGGCCATTGGTGAAGGGCTTCATGTGCTTTGTTACAATGTGCACCACTTTAAGTCATGCCATCGTTGCCCCTTCATTGGTTGGGTGAATGGAGATTCCTGTTTTTTAAGTGTTGCTTCAGTTCGTTCACTCACAGTTTGTAGCACGTTGTCGGCAGGAGTGTCCTGTGCAAAGTCACCATGGACCTGTGCGTAGTGGCGCTCCATGTTGCTTCTTTTTCCAATTGAAACGATGGCTCAGTATATGAAACACACACACTTGTCCTCCACATTTGTAAAAAATTAATATAAACTTCAAAAGTCTCTTTCTCACCCTATGTGGAAATAGTATGTTATGATACCTTCGTTGGCCTTTATAAATCTGGCCAAATGGCTGCTGTCTGTAAAGCTGCTGAAATCCAGAGCAATGTGTTGGAGACTCATGTCATTGCCCTTTTAGATAAACACACTACCTTTATTGTAAAACCCAAAATTTTTCATCTTTAATGTTATCTTTAATACTCCAATATGTCGTCCCTCAGCCCTCGTAGATATGCAAACCAGTTCTCAAAGCATTCTCACCCCAAGTCTCCACTTAATAATGTATTTTTTTAAAGCCGTTTGGTATGTCATTTAGATTCACAAAGTCTCCCTTAGTGTCTCATTAGGGCTTTCACAGTCGACTCTGTTGAATGTCAACAACATTTACTACTAAGCATTTTTTTCCTTCTTGTCTAACATGTGGTGAACATCAAATACTCAGGTTTGTCAAAAAACAACATGTTAGTCAAGAAAAAAACCTAGTTTAAAAAGTAACACAACGTTTTCAAATGGTACTTGACATCAATGTTTAGGTTGGAGATTTAATGTTGTTGCAACGCAGAAAGGTTTGCAGACCGAGGCAGAGCTGGCTAAACACTGAAGCTTCAGTGTCCATGAAATGGCAACTAGAGTGAGCATTGACTCTTGGGAGGAGGGGGCGGGGGAGACAGCTCTCTCAAATGCTCTCTCAAATGTTTTAAATTTGGACTGCAGTACCCGGTTTAAACGCTAGGTGTCTGAGTTACGTACATTTTGCTCATTTAATAAAAATACATGTGATTATTGTCATGACGAGTTCAACTTGTTTTCTCAGGCTCTGCTCTGAATGACGGTCAGTGGCACTCAGTGGAGCTGATCTCCAGACGAGGTCGTCTGACAGTCTTTGTCGATAAAGAAGAAGGAGGTGTTGCTCATGCCGGCTACTCCGTCATCACAGGAAGTAAACTCTTCTTTGGTGGTAAGAATACATGCTCTTAAAGTCAATCTAAATGGGGACGCCAGTCACCGAGCTCACAGTCAAAATCCACCAAACTAAAAAAACAAGCAAACATATCTTATAGAACATGATATCAGACATGTTTTCACTTTACTTTGAATTATTTTTTAAATAAAAATTTAAACAGATCTGAGTTGAACTTTCATTAGCATCTAAGAGGATTACGGCTGCACATAATTTATGTTGTGATTCAGCTAAATTTGAAAATAGCTCTGCTAAGCTAAGCTTTTTTTTTATTACCTTTTCTCCCTTTAAGGAGTTTGACTTTAATTATTAATTGAGTTTTCATTTTTAAATTAATTATTCTATTGCTGCATTTTTTAAATCACGGTTAGCTCCTGCCTTTCACTGTTTCACCTTGAAAGAAAATACATTTAATACATCATGAATGATTGACAAAGTTATCATAACCACTGTCCTTCCTTTTCTGTTGTGCCGTGGATTAGACCGGTCATATTTGACCTGAACGATGTGCATTAATATTAGACTTTTTTATGTATGTTGTGTGTTACAGTTGTCTACCGTCCTCTCATTTCTGTCTTTTCTCTGTCCTCCTATCCTTCCTTCCTTCCTTCTTCTACTATTTTTGTCTTTCCTCTGTCCTCCTACCCTTCCTTCTTCTCTCTCTAATTTCTCTCTCTCTGTTCTTTCCTCTCTTCCTTCTCTGGAATCTTTTCTCCTTAAATCTTTGTTCAACCAATATTGCAGTCGTGGCGTGTTCTCTAACTGCCTCAGGCTTTTTATGGCCTCCCTCATACACTCTAATACATGTGCACAATCCCTATCTCCTTTTTCCACATTAAGCCAGCTGCTAAGAATATAATATATATTTTCATTTGATCAAGGCTTGGCCTACATTTGCGTAACTGCAGCCACTTTAAGATCTAAAAAAAACGAAAAAAACACCACAGCTCAACTCTCTTGGTGGCAGGACATATTTACCACAGTGTAACAGAATAGTTATCTTTAGTTAGTCACAAAGGGTTTTGATATTGTCCACTCTGCTGTCATGTCTCTCTCTTCATTGTGGGTTTTATTGACTCTGTTGTCTTTACTCTCTGGTTCAGGTTGTCCAGCAGAAGAAAACAGTCAGGAATGCAAAAATCCCTTTAACATCTTTCAAGGCTGCATGCGTCTCCTCAGCGTGGACAACCAGCCAGTGGACCTGATAATGGTGCAGCAAAGACTGCTGGGAAATTACAGTCAACTGCAGATCGACATGTGTGGCATCATTGACAGGTAAGAACCACCGAAACTCCTCTCACTGGTCCAACAAGCGCCACCATTTTACACTCTCCGCCGTTACTGACACACCCTGACACCAACGCTGATATCACAATGTTAGTCTCTTTTCATCGATCACTTTGTGTTTGAACTATCTAAGAATTGATCCTCCTTGGAATATAATTGTGGGAAACAATTGAGTGTCCAGGATAAAACTTTTGGAACAAATTTGCATATATAACAACAGAACTGCAAAAGAAGCACGGCTCTGACCTTATTATACCTTCATTTCTAAGCCCAACAAATCCATCACATCCTGGGATTCTAATCACAAAACATCCTCAGGCGAAGGAGCTCCCACCTGACTGTGTTAGAAGAAAGTAAACTAAAATAATTGGTGCGTCTGTCCTAACATTAGGACTCCTCAGGTTTTGTTCTGTTAGGAATTCACAAAGGATTAGAGCTGTAAAACGAGCTCCGAAATCTGAGAGGTAGTCTGCAAAACTTTTGCACTCAGTGTGCTGCTGCAGGCAATGTGTCTCAACATAACGGGATTTTTGATGGTGGCTATTTAGTTTAAGTCAATCCGCCAATAAGTTAATTATTCAATCTGCGTGCCGATACATCAATAAGAACAACAAACTTCAAGGTTGATATTTTCCTGCATTTCATGTAGAATCCTTAGTGACGCATGATTTATTTTCTCACATATTAGGTTCAGGATAAAGTTTGGATTGATGAAGTCCTTAAAGACTATTTCATACCAGGAGAGGGGTTCGAACCCACGAGGACTACTGTCCATTGGAACTTAAGTCCAACGCCTTAACCACTCGGCCATCCTGGTCACTGTGATTTGCTGTTTTACCTATGGTTCCTCATTGGCGATAAACCCCCATGAAGCACACCTACAGAGTACAATTTGAAGCCAGGATAGCATGTGGCAGTTACATCGTCCTGGTTTGTTCCCATATTTGACTTATGACAAATGACTCACTAACATATCTATAGTATGTGATTTTCTGTCCCACAATCAGTTTTCCTAAAATGTGAACACACAGTGAATCATCCTGTGTTATATATGCACCCCTAAAAATGTCTAGAAAGTCTTGGCTGGCCTGAAGTCTTCCTGACTTGCCTGTTCACATATACGCCAAACAGCAGGAGACTTCACTGTCACACTTAAGTTCATCAAAGGAACATCAGCACTTCAAATGGTCGGTCTTGAAGGATCTTCAGAATAATTAAATGTGGCACAGTAAACAACATCAAATTGGTTGCAGAAGGTCGCATCACTGCATGGGTACTTACGATCTGTAGATCCACTTCAGGAAACCCACTTTTTACCAAATCTAACTTCTAATGCAGAAAGTTAGCAATCAATAAAGACTTGTATGACTCTGATCATGCTTAACATTTTCACAAATTGTCCAGTCAATCAGTGTAAAGCTACAAATGTTTACCAGGAGTGGGGTTTGAACCCACGTGGGCTCTTGCCCATTGGATCTTAAGTCCAACGCCTTAAGCACTCGGCCATCCTGGTGGTATTACATATCTCTTTCGTCAAACAAAAAGGACCTTTTGTCTATGGCATCTTGTTGACCTGTAACCAAGTAAAATGAAACGTCTTTCTCCATGAATATGTCCTTCAAAAGAAACCATTATAAAAAAAGAGTTCAGTATAAGCCTGCTCTTGTTTAACTTGTTCCTGAGATTACATTTGTTGTGATTCAGAACTACATCATTGGCAAGTGTGGGCAACGATAACATGATTATAGGACTTTGATGTTTAGATTTTTCATGAAAAACTTTTTTTTTTCCTTTGACAAAAGTAACTGTGGATCTAGACAGCAACTTCGCCTATAAGTTGGTGAGACATATCAGTGTTTGAGTATATAATCAAGTCATCCTGTAGATAATGCTTTACTGAGAAGACTAAACAGGAGTTATATCAGCTGGTCATCCACCAATACTTTACCAGGAGTGGGGTTTGAACCCACGAGGACATTTGTTCATTGGATCTTAAGTCCACTCGGCCACTTGGCCATCCTGGTACCAGTCAGTGATATTCAGTACATTAAATTTCTGCAAAGTGCCAAACAGAGTTTAAGAAAACATTTGGTGCCTGTTTCCTACCAAAATGTAAAATTGAAAAAATGGGATCTGAACTCATTTCATCTTAGGGAAACATCTTTCCACTCCCATGGTTGGAGGGTAATATTACCAGGAGTGGGATTTTAACCCACGAGGACTTATGATGTCCATTGAATCTTGAGTGCAACGCCTTAACCACTCGGCCATCCTGGTCACAATTGACACATTCATAACCAACACTTGCAGCTCTGATAAATGTATTCAACCAAAACCCACACCTTCATTTCCCCAATAAGTTATCTTGAACTGTCCTACTTAGTGGGACATCAAAACAATGAATTTATCATTAGAATCATTAATTAACACTAATTCCCGTTGGTTTTTGGGGGTTTTAAAGCATTCAGATATCCCGTGTGCTCCACACATTTTCTTTATCCATCTTTGATACCAAAACAATTTATGGCATTGGATGTTTGAAATCAAACTGACATCACTACAAATTCACATTCATTAGACAAATAAGCAGCTAAACGAGGCTTACTAGATGTTCAACAATACATTGATGGGCCGGATACAGACAGAACCAATAGCTATTCTGTCTGTCAGAAGTTCCTTGATGTTTTGTTTTAGTTCTGAGTTGCTTCAATAGTTTTGTCATCCAAGTTGAAATGAGACAAAACTTTTGAGGAAGTGAAATGTAATCTTTTTTTCTTCTTTGATTTTTTTGGCAGAGTAGTTTTTTTGTGAGTTGAAGAGGTATGGAGTGTCAGATCCAGGAAAGGAACAAACAAACACAAAGAATGAAAAAGCATGCACTCACAGTCACAGCGTTTCCTTTCCAATAAGGAATAGAGAATTATTGCTCAGTGGCCTGAGGTGTGAAATAACCACTGACAGCCCTGTTTGCTTTATTTCCCCCTCATATCTGACGAATCAACATGCCTGCCTGTGTTTTCTCTCATCTCTCACCTGTTTCTCACCAGAATAATAAGTGTTGTGCTCACCTTGGTATCTGCCTTTCGTTTTGAATTAATCAGCTTTGATTGAGCCTTCTTCAATTAGCACTACGATGAAACGAGAAGTGACACTTTCAATGCAAATAGCAATCATAAAGGAGACTGTTTGATTTAGCAGAATTTATTACAAGGGCCTGTTAAACATAAACTAACAAAACCAAGAGAGAATATCAGAATTTCATTTTACTGAAATTAAAAAGGACTTCATCAAAAACTAAGTACAGGACAATATCTCATTACAGTCTGATGTTGGTGCATGGAGTCACAGAGTCACTAACACAAACACAATTTAATCTGAGGTAAACATTAATGTCTTAACCAAATGTTGTGGAAATCCATTCAATATTAGCGTAGACATTTCAAATAAGATTACAAATGTCTATGTAGAGGAAGAGAGCGAGTCAGCGAAGTCAAACAACGTCCCCAAATAGAAGCCCAAACTTTTAGTCTTTGAGAAGAGTTTGAGGGTTTTTTGAAAGGGCAGCTAAACCAAACCCATTTGGATTCATTACCTGTGGAAAGTACATTTCTAGACAAAATTAAAAGCCAATCCATCCAATAGTGGTCAAGATGGTATGTTTGTACCAAAATTATCGTCAAACCAAATTATATACTGGAATTTTCCAATAGCCAGCCATAGTGCTAACATGACAGATGGTGAAAAAAGACATTAGTAAAAAGATTAAAGGAAGCATTTTTGTCAATTCATATGATTGAGTGCTGTAAAAAAAAAAGAGCATCATCATCATAATGCATTTCATGAACTCCATTTTCACCTCTGTATGAGTACTTAACAGTTTTCTCACATCAGGAGAAAATGTTACATTGAGCAGAACTAATTACCCACTGTCAGTTTGACGCTCAAAACACATCGCAATTAAAGCAGCAATCATAACAGCCAAAAACTCTACTCTACACAGCAACCAGCAGACACACTCCAATACATTTAAAACCTTTTTATACTTTATGTATAAATAAAGCTGCACACAAGCCTAATTTTCAGCTCAGAAGGAGAATCTGCTCGAGTGGGTTTAATCAAATATCTCCCCGTTTTTACATTTATTTGAATATTGTTCAGCAGAATTCACAGATCAGACTCTCTCACTGGAACAGAACAAGATAGAAGATGATGGCTCCCACTATACTTTCCCCCAATGTAGCTCTGCTGATTAAATTTGAGATTCATGGGATATAAAGCTTAAAGGGAAAATGGAGTTTAAGACACAGCTTCCACGCACTCTTCTTAGAGCAGAGTGTTGCGTCTGTATTAGTGTGTCTGTGTGCAGACTTAATAACAGGTCCACCCAATGCAATGAGTACCAAACAGAAGCAGCCATGCATTTAATAGACTTGACCTATCAGTCATATAACCGGGCTCAGACTGATTCAGATCTAATTTACTTCAGTCCTAAGCCACAATGCAAGCAACATGGTCAGGGAGTCAACAGAAGGCAGTCTATTTCCTGTTGGGTGAACAACCCAGGGAATAAAGGCAACAACTACCTCCTCAGCCAGTCAGAGCTTTTTAGTTCTCTATGTTTTATATATACAAATAGCTGGAAATGAGGCCAATAAATCAGAGCATTGAGTTAAACAATGGGAAAACAAAACCTAGTTATTAAGGACATTTTAAATGGCTTTTATCCAACAGTTCCAGCGCTTTCATGTCATCCAATTTATTGTCACAATTTGAAAAGAAAACTCTAAACAACATTAACTGTAGATCTAGACGGCAACTTCTCCTATCAGTTGGGGAGACATATGAGTATATTATCAACTCATCCTGTATTAACTGTAAGTGATTAACTGAGAGAAGTAAGCAGAAGTTATGATAATCTGGAGTAGAGGGAAGTGGCTGTACCAGTAGTTCACCAATACTATACCAGGAGTGGGGTTTGAACCCACGAGGGCATTTGCCCATTGGATCTTAAGTCCAACGCCTTAACCACTCGGCCATCCTGGTGGAATTTGGTGTTTCATCTTTGATGTTAACTCGAAAGCACTCGTGTCCATAGCGTTGATTAATTATTTCTTGGCACATTTTCCCACCTGGTTGAGTTCCTGTAACCTGGAAAGTTCAGTCTAGACCTGCTCTTGTGGAAGAGTTTCCTGAGGTTACTTTTGTTATGATTTTAACACTATATCGATATAAATTGATTGATTTACAAGTGTGGCTCCAAAGCATAGGTCAAGGTTAAATTATTCAACAGGACACAAGCGACATTTAGATTTATTTCACCCAAGCAACAACCTCTATTGTTGAAAAATGATGCCAACACAGAAATGCAAAGAAAATGCAGTCCCCTCAGTGTCCGCTTGAGGCCACATAAGCCCAGGATGTACCGTACACACACCATATTGAAATGTCAATTTTCACAGGTTTTGTAATTGATTGTCTTTTAGCACACAATGAGCAGGGGGTGAATTGTTTTAAATAATGCCACCATGAAAAAAACCTCAGCTTAAGCTCTGTGGTTGTTTTCCAATATGGCAACCACTTTGGAAAGGCATCAAAACCACCCTTTATGTGGGACATCACACAGACTTAGACCATATTTACATATAGTGTGTTGTTTTACCGTGATTATTGATTCAACTTATTATCATGCTCTGTTAATTTCATCAGATTGTGAATATTTACACTAATGCATTTAGGAAATTTAAATAGGCTCAGGAGAGAAAAGGTATTGATGAGGATCTTGAAGGATGAAGCTTCACGTCATCCCAGGAGTGGGGTTTGAAGATGTGAGGACACCTGCCTGTTGGATCTTAAGTCCAATGCCTTAACCACTCAGCCATCCTGGGACCAGACAATGGTATTCAGTACATAAAAATTCTGCATAGTGCTAAACAGGGTGTTGAGAAAATATTTGGTGCCCGTTTCCTACCAAAATGTAAAATTAAAGAAAAATTAAATCTGAGCTCATGAAAGCTTTTACCAATTGCATCTCAGGGGAAATATATTTTTGTTACCAATCTCATGGTTTGATGAATATTTTGAATCTCTTTATAGCAGGAAACACAACCCACCAAGAGAGCACTTGGTGGGTTGTGTTAAAGGTCAAGCAGAGGGTAATATTACCAGGAGTGGGATTTGAACCCACGAGGACTTACGTCCATTGCATCTTGAGTGCAACGCCTTAACCACTCGGCCATCCTGGTCATGTTTAAATTATAATCCTAACCAACAGATACAGCTTTGATAATTTGATTCAACCACAACCCACGCCTTCATTTCCCCAATAAGTGATCCCTCATTTCTCAGCTGTCACTGTTAACCATATTTCCACCTGTGGCCAAAAGGATGTGCTTGTTTGGCCAACATAGACATTTATGCATTATGTTATAAAATGTGGACCTAATTCTTTACAATATATGAGATAATGTTTCTGTTTGACTGCAGAGTTGACAAACTGGACATCTAACAAAGCAGTAAAATGACTGACCAAATAAATGTCCTGTGATGGTAATAAACTTTGTTTTATTTCACATACTTCCCTGGAACCTTTGGCTCCAATGTAATTTTGAAAAGAGCTATAGTCACCATCACTTGCAGTATATTCATTAGATTAGTCACAAGCAATATACATATTTTTTGTTTCTTTGTAGTGTTTAGTTGAGGTTTGTTTTATTCTTTCCAAAACTTGAAGCTCATCAACACACAAAGACAGAATAATCAATTCCTTAATTTGGGAAAGCAGATCTTCCATGAGGCATATCAATGCAGCTTTACTGTCTCAAATTACTGCATTTGTTAATTGATAATAGCTTGTCCTCACCTCCATTGAGTTGACATTGATGTTATTGGAAGTAAATGGTGTGGAAGAGCCAGTTAGTCATAGTATCTGCCCATTGGATTTTAAGTCCAACACCTTAACCACTCAGCCATCCTGGTGGATGGTGCTTCTAAGCAGTCAATTGGAGTAACTTGGAATTGGAGTTATTTTTAATGAACTCTCCCTGAACCCTTTACTTCTTACAGCAATGGTAAAATCAAAGAAATGGGATTTCAACCCATGAGGAATAGTATCCATTGAATCTTAAGTACAACACCTTAACCACTTGGCCCTCTCGATTATTTCCAGCCTGTCCACACCTGGAACATTTAATCGGTTATTTGTCCGTACACAACCCACCATGAAACGTTCCTGTCGAGGGAACTTGTGACGTTTTGGAAATACATGAATGATTTTTGGCTGAAGTCATGTGAGGATGTTAAACTGCCATCAAAGTCTTACATAAGGCAATAGTGAAGCATTTCCACCCAAAATACAAGACCACACTAGTTTCCTTGTCCACAAACAGACTCTGTCAGTCTGATCAGAACCATCTTCAAAAGCAGTACACATTAGAGTCGGAGTTTGATAGTTTGACCAATCAGACACGGAATGCCGGCTGTTCATCAGAAGGACCTTGACTTTGGCCGTGACTATTTTCTTCTTCTCATACATGGTAGATTAAACCTTCAGAAACAGAAAAATTCAATACCAGGAGTCGGATTGCTTCTTTAGTGCTAACCGCTCTACCACCTTATGATACTATGACTTAGTCATTGACTCATTGACACTGGCTACTTATTTAGACCATAGGATGGATATTTAATGCTTAAAGCTAAATCCAAAGTTGCCCCTTCATTTTTAAGTAGGTCAATTAATTAAAAAACAGATATTTTGGAAAAACTGAAAATTGAAACAACCTTGTACCATATTACCAGTCACATAAATGCTGTTGAAACCTCTAAAGAACCGTAAGATTTCACCACTTCCAGTCTGAGTTTAATTACAGTACATCCCTGTCTCTGCCAAACTATCTCACTGAGAAACTCTAAATATATAGGAACAAAAGAAACCAAGAAGTGTGGTAATGTGAATTTAAAGTGAAAGCCAAGTGCTTTATCTGCAAGGCTCCAGCTTACGCTTAGATTAAAGCAGTATAGAGATAAATGGGGGTAAAAACTCACAGTGTAGCAGGCTGGCAGGCTGCTGAGTCAGGACTTTTATCTAAATAAAAGGGAGGCTGCAGATTCTGTTCAGTCATCTGTTTTTTTCCCTCAACACTCCCACCTGGGTTTGGAAAAACACACAAACTACTCTGTCACAAACTGTTAAATATGTGAACTCCAACAAAGGTATGTGGTGGTGTAACGAGCATTTTCAAAATTCAGGGACATGAAAAAACACATTTACATACCCTCATGCTCTGAGAAGACCAATCATGCAAATGTGCATGTGTTAAGGTGTGTGTCTGTGTGTGTGTGTGTGTGTGTGTGTGTGTGTGTGTGTGTGTGTAGGTGTGTGTGTCTCAGACGTCCTGGAGGTGCCAGCCGGTCTTGCAACAGATGGAAAGCAGGCAGAGAGGATAATAAAAACAGTATTACTCATCATGTCCTGTTGTCCTCAGCAGAATGAGGTCACATGTTGTCTGAATGTATTTTACCAGAGACACAGGGTGTTAGCGTGTCGGCCTTGTTATTTCCAAGTGTCACTCTGACATATTTCCCCCCCAATTCAGTTGTCCTTTCTAAAAATATCAACACTGAATTATCGAGAGAATAAATCAGACTAATGAACTGTAAGATGGTTGAAAGGTTGTATTATTCTAATTCCTGTCATAGAGTGCACAGTTTGTCGTCTACATCTGTAACCCTTTCTTCTGACTGTGTTACATGTCGGTGATTCATCTTTTTGGACTTTTTATGTGTTGTGTCAAAAGCTTTTTACTAATACTTTGTTGCATCACTGTGGATGTGAGTTACAAAGGAACATATATATCGCAATTTATAAAGCTTGATAAAGTCAAGTCACAGCTCCAATAGTGGAGTAGCTGGGTTCAGAGGTCACTGACTAGTGTGCTGATATCATGCCTATCCTACTTTAACTTCACCTTACCTTTGTAAAGTAACACACAAAGAAACAGCTGAAATGTATCATGAATCCAAACTATCTGTTTATTCTCTTGTGTACATTTTTCAACGCCTCATAACCATTCAACATGTCAGCCCTCCTGTAAATTCTCTCCATGTTTCCCATCTGTTGTTTCTTGGCACATGACCCCTCCCGAACATGTCTTTAAATGTTCAGGGACGAGCTGCATGTGTGAACGCAAACAGACACATGTTTCACCCTGACTTTAGCAGGACTGTTTCCTGTTAACACCCTTTGTAAAATGTCTGTGTGATGATGCACACCAATAGCAATGAAGTATAGTTCAACAATACAACAATATAAGTTCAAAATGAGTAAAAATGTTTTAGAAAATTAACAAAAATATTGATATTTAAAATAATAGGTGTGTTTTTAGTTAACATTTAAAAGTATGAATATTTCCTCTTAGATCCCATCGTCTCGGAGCGTAGTGACTGAAAGCTGCTTCACCAAAAGTTTTAGTTCTACTCTGTTGAACAGCTAAAAGAGAAGAGCCCGAGGATCTGAGGCGCCCTCCTGGTTCTTAAACTAAAAGATTTTAAAACTGGTGTTTGGTGAGCTCTCCTGCTGGTCTTCGTTAGCCCTCGAGCTGCTGCATTGCAACGCAGCAGATCAAAGACAGGAAAGCTCACGGCGAGCACGTCGGCGAGTTGACGATGTTTATATCACACGACTGGGGCTCAACAGGTCTGAGCTTCGTGCACTAAATAAAGCTGCTTCATACTCTTTTTTTGTTTTTCTTCACTAGTATGTTCCCCTTCCACCTGCTAGATGGAAATGTGATCACATCCAATAACAATGCACATTCAAATTAAGGCATAAAACTGTCATATAGTTTTGGACTTTTTTGCTTCACCTGCCAGTTTGGATTTTCTTGTGGAATTGCACGTCATGTGCCCTCTGAGGGACACATGTGAAAAACAAACTCAGGAAGATTTCAGGGTGAAGGCTGACCTGAAATCTTCTAGACATTTCGACGGGTGGTGTTTGTGTAAACAGCTTGTACAGTGCACCACTTCTTTGTTTTCCCCTTTTTCTAATGTCAACATTTTAAATATCAGTGTCACACTTACACACTAATGACTGGCTGGGTACCCTCCTTCAGTCCCCTACACCCCTCCCCTCCCCTCCCACACAGCACTGATGTCATGATGCGGTGATAACAGCGGTGTGATGTTTATCTATAAATAACTCACAGAGCTTCAGTGATGTCTCCTGGGAGCTGGTTTCATTTAAAGAGCTTCTTCAAACAGCACTTTGGAGGAGCAGCTCGCTTCAATCAGCAGAGATCTGCTGCTGCTGCTGCTGAGGGGAAGTGAAAGGATAGCTTCTACTCAGCAGAAAGCTTTTCCTTTTCATCTGTGAAGTAGTGAAATTATTCTTTTGATCTGAAAAGGTAAAGGTTTTTTTTATAATAAATATTCTGCAGGAGTTGTCTTTTCACTCGACATCAGGACGTTGAATTTCTAAAACATACAACCGCCCACAACGTCACCGGAAACATATTCTACTGAACAATGTTTTATTTGACTTTCTATTCCTCCTACACTTCTCTGCAGCACCTTCTAGCTCTGTATTTAATCACACTGATGGTAACCTAATTTATAACCTTGAAGAGCTCCAGCTGAAAGGATTTTTCTTTTGTGTAAATGCAGCAGCAATTTGTGAGAGGTCCTTTTTAATTTACATAAACAGTGATTTGTTTTTAGAAGGCCGTGTGGTGGGATGTTGAAAGCATGGTGCCCTTCATCCTCCATATTTTTTAAGATAGATTGGAGAGAGATGATCTGTAGCCTTGGAAGTTAAATGACAATTAGAGATGTTGAATGCTTACTTAGACTTTGTTATTACCTATTTTTTCTGAAAGATTTTCTCAAACATTATTCCTCTGTTACACTGTAAGTCTCAGAAAACAGATAGGCTCAGGCTGTGGCTCAGTGGTCGAGTTGGTTCTCTCTCTCAACCGTAAGGTCCGGGGCTCGATCCCCGACTCCTTCAGCAACATGTCCGATGTGTCCTTGTTTTTATTTCACTCTTTTTTTCTTCTAGTCCACATCCTGCGCCATAACAGAGGACTACAAGAAGTAGAAACAGAAAACTTAATGAGGATGAAAATCTTAATAAACAATTAAAAAGAACAAAAGACAACACCACAGGCCGAGTGTCAGAGATAATCACAGCAGTGATGATATTCAGTAAAACATCTCAACCTGGAGTGTGATATTACTTTTATATATTTCAGCTCTACGACAGGAATTAAGAAGAAAACAGCAAAAAACATATATAATTATGTTTTCATCCAACAATTCAATTAGTTCCACATCTTAACTGAAACTGGACTGTCGCCAAGCAACCCACATATTCTACGGAAGTCTCTCACTTTGTTTTTCTCCATGGTAACCAGGGACCAGTTCCTTTGTTTTATGTACATTCATTCACATTTATCAAAATAAGAGTCTGATTTGTGACCTATCAGGTTGATCAATAAGACTGACGGTACTCAGAACACCTGACTGAGGCGGAGTCATACACCTGTGATGTTGTTCTAATGGAAAGCCTCTTGTCCAATCAGAATACTCGGTCTGAACTAATTGTTGTGTTAAGATCATTTAAAAGAAGTATTCGACTATAAGAGGTCACTTTAAAGTCAAGGGGTCCTGATGGAAACAGCAGGGTCACCTTAGTCGTACCATACGGCTCCACTGGTTCCAACGACGGAGAGCGTCTCAACGCTTTCTATTCATTGTCTATGGAGAGCCGGAGAGGCAGTCGCGCAATGCACTATAGGATCTTTGCGGCCCGTTTCGAGATGGGCTCCGGCGCGCTCGCCAGACAAAAAAAGACCTGAAGTCTATTCTATGCAAATTAGTCCAGCAACCGCCCCGACCTGCCGCGAGTCTATCCAATCAGGTGCATTCATTCAGGCTACTTCACCTGTTGGGTAACCTACAGCCAAAAGGAGGGAAAACAAAATAAAAGAATATACCAACCGCCATAAAACAGGTAAACGCCCATCAAGCAGCGAGTTGAGTGCTCCAGCGCCATCCCTAGCGTCCTCGCCTGAAGCAGTGGAGCTGTACTGTTACTCTCTTTAAAAATGTACTCAGCTTCTCTCTCTCTCTCTCTCTCTCTCTCTCTCTCTCTCTCTCTCTCTCTCTCTCTCTCTCTCAGGTGTTCTCCGAGTCGCTGTGAGCACGGCGGTCTCTGCAGTCAGTCCTGGACCATGTTTCACTGTAACTGCTCTGACAGCGGATACAGTGGAGCCACCTGCCACAGCTGTAAGTCACCCGTCAGTCAAACATCAGCACGTGAACAGCAAACCTAACGAGCACAGACACTGACAGAGAGACAGAGATAGAGCTCAGATGAGACGAGATGTAAAACTAATTAGGAACGAGGCAGAGTGTCAAACAGACTGATGAAGTTTGTCCCTCGCCTGCTGCATAATTAAACTCAAGAGGGAAGAGAGAAGATTAAACGAGAGCAAACATTTCAAAATGCATTTATGTTTTTACTTCTATAACAAAGAAGATAAAACTAAGATGATAAAAGTCAAGTGTATTCGTGTTCCAACTTTAAAAAGGTAATTCAAAAGCGCTTCATTTATAATGCAGTAAAAGAAGTAAACAGGAATCACAGTAAAGTGATAAAAACAGACACTGACCAAACAAAACTTTACAGTCTATTGATTATATGTTGAAACCTTTAGTGTTTTTAAGGGTTATAATAATAATATCACTTCCTTTTTATTTGGATCAGTATAATTTTTTGTTGCAGCTTGTAAACACAACATCACAACTGGGCTCATCGGCCCCAGAAGCACACACTCACTGCAGGTTGTAGTGTGTGCGTTTACTGCTTGTTCCTACACTGCAAGCTACCGCAAGCTAGCACAAGCTAACCGCTAGTGTTTGGAACCCGTCCAACAGAGAGCAGGACAACTCAACATCCACTGGGGTGGAAGCCAACACAGGGTTCACCCTCGTTTTGGAAACCGCTTTACCCGCTTGGGCGTGATTATGTTTTCTCTTCTTTGCCCACATGTGTCCACTTCCATCATATTCGCTGGTTTGAACGGCGTCCTATCACTGAATTGAATCTACTGCTAAGCTCAACTGGGCGCTGTCATTGGAAGTTGAATTCAATTGAATTGAAAATCCAGGCAGAGGACAGAGTCTCTGCAGACACAGACTTACACATCTATGGAGGCCCAGAAGTGATGATTGAGCAGCATCACGCATCAAGTCTATTTTTTATTTTTGGAGAAAGGGACTCCATCTTTAACAGGTTGATAGAGCAGGAAACACATGCAGAAAGTCAGACAAGTTATAATAAACAAGTAAAATAAGTCATGCCCATAGCCGGGTTTACATTTGACCTTTTGACCTTACCACATACTAAGAAGTGTTTGTAGCTACGATGACATCACCCTCTGGTTTTTAGAGCACCGTGTTGAAGCCTCGAGTTTGGCACAGTAGCCGAGAACTTTTTGGAGCCATAAGTGAGGACGTTGGGACAGCAGATTAGCTGCACCTCGTCCTGATTGAAAACCCCCCATGGTTGAAAACGTTTTTTTTATATATCAGGTATTAGGTATTATTTACACAAAATAAATCCAACATTCTCACCACCAGAATCAGCCATTAAAGAGACCTCCTGCTGTGAGCTATACATTTGATCCTGTCCTTCCCGTGGAGGAGGTTACAGTTATGATGGAGAGGTTGACGAGCCATGTAGCCGTGACTAAACTGCCGAACACTGAATGAATAAATGAAAAACGGCAACAGCAGTGAGGTGAATTTATAGGTGAGATATTTCCTGCTTCTGTACTCGTTCCCCTCGAGCCGAAAATCCTGGAAAACAGAAGAGCAGAGTTTCCCACACAGTTCACCTCGGGCTTTATTTTCATGCTGATGTTTGTGAGGGAATGTGAGGAATGAAAGACCGGTGGCTGTGCAAGAAGGAGAGAGATAAAACAGGTGAGCATGAGTGTGAGAACCTTTTGGATGGATTTACCTGAGAGGGCTCCGCTCTTTGACTGCACAGGATGCATGTGAGAGGGGGAAGGGGGGGGGGGGGATGCAGGACTCATAAAGCTCTGAAGATTTATCTATGGAACTCTTTGTGCTCCCATCATTCATTACTGTCCACTCCATCTGTATTTATCTTAAAATTATTGAACACCCCTGCAGGAATAAAAGTTAAGAGTGTTTCCCGCGGTGATTCCGTTGTTATGTTTTGGGTGATTCAGCACCTGCAGTGTCGCGCGCAGTGTGTGATCCCCCTCACAGCTGATGTGTTGATGGTTGACGGTGGATTCACGCTGCAGCTGATCTCATTATTTTTCCTCACCAGCTGTGTACGAGCAGTCCTGTGAGGCGTACAAACACAACGGCAACACGTCGGGACATTTTCACATCGATGTGGACGGCAGCGGACCGATCAAACCGCAGCTGGTCTACTGCAACATGACAGGTGACACACACTCTCACACACACACACACACACACACACACACACACACACACACACTCACACTTCCTCTCATGATCACTTTTATGATGATTATTTCCATAATTGTAAACGATGCTCCACTTTCTCTCTCTTCTTCTCATGTCACATCATTTGCGTACTCGTATAAATATGAACAATGATGATGAGCTTTCATATTTTCTGTCTTAACTGCTTCATGTAATTTGTATCCGTGCATAAATCTGATTGGTGATAACAATCCGTGCTCTGTTTTTGATTAATCTTTCTGGTTATCTTCAGGTTCAGAGTTGTTGTGGTTATTTACAGTTCCTGAGTTTGTCATTTCAAACTCTGTTGGTCAGCGACTTCAGAGCTCCAGGTTCCTGTGTGCTCGTTGATCTGATTACTTTACAGTAATCGTTCTCCATTATCGACAGAGCCGACACAATCCTCAATTAGTGTAGTGTAGTGTTAAACTGTAACGACTGTGGGTGGATTTCACCACCACAGCAAACCCCACATGGTTTTTCCAGGGCACCTTAGGGCTATGACCGAAAACACAGACAGAGCAAACAGTGAGCTTAAATCAATTTACATCGAGGCAAATCCTGCAGGTGACTCTGTGTCATTCAAGAAGATTAGAAGCTGATGACTTCAGAGCAATAAAACTCTGAAAGGCGCGCAGAGCAAAAAACATCACCAACTCTGCGGTTATTTAAAAGTTTTCACCAAAAGTCATATTCATGAATAAATATAAATATAAATAATGTGAACATATTTTCATATTTCATCTTCTCTGTGTTTGCTTAAGTGATTTTAATGTTCCTATTTCCCTTTGTCTCGATGATTTTCATGTCTTTCACGCACTTTGAATCACCTCGTTGCTGAAATGTGCTCTATTAATAAATTTGCCTTGCCTAGAAATGAACTTGACTTGACTTAAACAGTAACACTGAGAAATAAAAAGACATGAGGAGACTTTAAATAACAGAATTACATAGTCCTACGATGAAAGCCCTTAACCTGCAGGTCAGTGTAGGTCACATTCAACTTAACATAAAAATACTTTTTATAATGCTGATGTCTCCTCCTTCTTTTGAGAGTGAAATGCAAAGTTATTATCCTAGTTAGAGTTAGAGCCTAGCTGTAATTATTAACATAGAATAAATACTTCTACTTTGGTTCTATTGAAGGTTAAAAATACAGCTACCAAAACTTTATAGCTCACATGAGCCTTAAAGTGGTGCGCGGTGGGCAGGTGGTTAGAGTGCTCGCCCCATGGAGGCCATGTTATAATCCTCAATGCGGGCGGCCTGAGCTCTAATCCGACCTGTGGCTCCTTTCCCGCACTATTTCGGACTCTGACTGCTGTCCTGTCTTTACAATATTGGCATAACAAACAAAAAAAGCCATGAAGTGTGCTTATAAATTTCAATTTTCATGCAGATCTAAATCTACACTCTGTACAGTATTTGAGTCCAGCTGTTTCAGTCTGCTTCCACTCTTTTAGCAAAACTCGCACTTTTAGCAAAACTTAATTTCTAACATCAATTTTAACCCTAACCCAAATAATTAACAATTTCAGATGAATTCATTGTGATCCAGTCTCAGTAATCAGCACTGTGAATCTGTTCGTTCCCTCCCAACAGAGGAGACCACGTGGATGGTGATCCAGCACAACAACACAGAGATGACCAGAGTCCGACCGTCTGCAGGTGTGAACCAGCGTTCAGTCCACTTTGACTACTCCACGAGAGAGGAGCAGTTATCAGCAGCCATCGGCCAATCAGAGCACTGTGAACAGGAGCTGTCCTACCACTGCAGGAAGTCCCGCCTCCTCAACACTCCAGGTAAAGCATCCAAGAAGGTTTGTCAGTAAGATCCCCACGTGGTCATTTCTATAATGTCAGGATTTACTTGTACAACTAGGATGTTTCGAAACAGTGATTCATTTAGAATTTTATGATTTTGAGAATCAACAAAGATAATTGGTGGTCTGTTTGTTGTGTGGAGAAAGCCGTCCATAATTGTAAAAGATGTTTCAGGTTTAGTTGGTCAATGTGCTAACTTTAAAATGTTAGCATGCTAACTTGCTAATCTAAGTTGGTGAACATGGTAAACATTTTGCCTCCCAAACATCATCCAGTGAGGATTGTTATTGTTTTGATGTTCGCATGCTGACGTTAGCTCTTCGCTCAACACTTCCTCAAAGTTTCTCCTCCCTCAGGAAACTTTCACAGACTACCTCAGAGATAAATTTGACAGGTGAAGCAACTTTTCTTTTCTTTTTTTTTTTTCTTTTGGCAAGAGATCAGATGATGGATGAAAATAGTGAAAGAGGTAGAAAAAGAAGAATGGGTGGACAAATAGAAGTTCCATTATAAACTCATGGCTGCACTCTGGGAAAAAACAAAGAAGCGCTGACTCAACAGGGACTCTTCCGATCAGCTCCTCTCACTCCTCTCCTCCTACACACTCACACGGTGTGAATTACATTTCTACTATCACCTCCCTCCGTCCATAAACACACCTTATATATTTAGTGTTAGGTGTAGGAGCTGGCTGTCGTCCCTCTGCTTCAAACACTGGATTCCTTCTGGGCGGCTGAGTGATGGGGAGAGCACTTGGTTATTTTCTCCACTTTATGACACATTACGGCTCCCAGTGTTGATCGAGGGAGGAAACCTGTGCAAGCTTTGAGTCCTGAAAGCATCTTTTTTTTTGTTTCTTGCGGACAGATACTTTGCTGTTGTAAGCAGTTTGCTGAGCTGTGTGATCACAAAGGTTAATGTAAACAGTGAGAAGCAGTAAAACAGCATTTTTTGTTTTCTATCATAATCACAAAGTAACCCCATGGGGGGGAAACTACTGCTGCATCATTCTAGAGAGGTAACTGAAAAACACTCAGACTAGATTTTTACGTAAGGGAGGGGGGGGGGGGGGGTGCTGTCCTAACAGCTTGCATAGCAACAAGCATCAGGGACAAAATAGGCTTGAGACAATAATTTACTGTTAAAAGGGCCTTACTGCCAGCGTGCGTCCATTTATACTCCAATGCCCGATTTCTATTTTCCTCTCTGACGCTCAAGTAGACAGACGAGGAATGAGGTAGGAGGGGGCTCTACACTCGCTTTTCTCACTCAACAGAGCTTGTTAGCCTGTTTTACAAAGTGGTGATAACAGTGCATTAATAATATCCACATCGTCATTGAAAAGTTGTGCTTTTTTTTGCTTTTTTTTTAAAGTTGTTGTTAGTTCTGCTTTATTTCCTTGTCAATTGTTTAGCACCAATACACCAAGTCAAATACCTTGTATGTGTAAATTTACTTGGCAATAAACCCCGATTCTGATCTGATTCTGATTCTTTGACTTGTGTCAACACTGGAGAAAAGCTTTATTCAGCTCACTGCGAGCTGTTCATCCAAACAAGCAGTGCAGCACTAAGTTAAATAATGCATCTCAAAGTCGAGATCATGAGGTACATTTGTTTGAATTTATTTGATTCTCAGATCAAGGCACTGTTAAGAATTGCTTCATGTTGTTAATATGGATTTAAAATCAGTTTCTCAATTAAAAATTATTAAATACTAAACATGCAGTTACAAAGGCGAGTAATGGCGGTTAACTATTTAAATTCAGCGATTAATCACAATTCTAAATAAATAATCTTTGGACAGTTATAATCCCTAAAATAATCTAGATTGAAAATGAAGCCACTTTTTTTGACTTTCCTCACAAGAGAGAAGTTTATGCCTTAGCTCTGTGAGAAAAAACATTTCATGTCCTGTTCCTTACAAAGAAGACAGTTCATGTTCTTGTTGTTTAAGGCAGACGTTAACTGAACCAGATGGAACAAGAGAATGCTATAAAGCCTGTTCAGAGCAATAAAAGGTTGTTTTTGTTTCCCGTGTGTGTTTTCAGAGGGCTCTCCGTTCAGCTGGTGGTTCGGTGGTCCTGGTCCCGGTACTCTCCAGACTTATTGGGGTGGAGCTCAGCCAGGCAGCCAGCAGTGTGCCTGCGGCCTGCAGGGCGTCTGTGTGGACCCACAGCACTACTGCAACTGTGACGCAGACCGCATAGAGTGGTACTGAAACTTAAACATATACAAACATTACTAAAGGGATAGTTTGCTATTTGAGTATTTTAGCACAGGTCAGCTCGTTCCCTTTAAGAGGAGACCGTTAGGACAGTCAAACCATTTCATCCTTTAGGTCATAATGAATCCAGTGACAATAGATGTTGTTGTCTGGAAGTGTATTATTTTGGTGGACCAACTTATTTTGGTTGTGGTTTTATGTTGCATTCATTACTATCTTCAACTGGAATGATGATTTTTGAAAACATGGGGGCCTTGAAAGCGAGAGCCGATCCTCACATATCAGTGATTAAACCCCACCCACTTCCACTTCTGGAAAGAAGAAAATTGTCATGTTACAGTCTGTGTCTGTCGCTCCTTTTTGAATAAAGCTGTCACAGAGATCGTCAGAGATGAAGTGTTACACATTAGTGTGCCAATGGGAACGTCTGGCTCACCATTTAAAAGTCTGCCTAAACAAATTGTCCAACCTGCAGCAGTACTTGTGATTATGCGGTAGAGTTTTTTTATTTTGTTTTGTACGAGAAGTTATGTTTTTTTTGGTTTTTTTTAATTACATTGTCCTACTTAATGTAAAACCTGTTACTCTTAAACTCTCACAGCTTCTTAATCGCCTTCTCCCTCGCTTCTTTTATCTTTTCTTCTTTAAAGCATTTTTCTTCTTTGGTAATTTATCTTCTGACCTTCCTTTCCAATTAATCTCCTCGCTCTCTTTTCTCCTTTTGTTATAATTCTCCTCTCCTACACTTGTACTATTCTTTCTCCTCCGCCTTCCTGTTGTTCTTTTTCCTCCCCTTATGTTCTCTTCTCATTATTATCCTTCTCTTCTTTCTATCCCCTCCCCCCTTGCTCCGTCTTTATCCCATCTTCTACTTCTTTTCTATCTTAAGAATCGAATTTTACATCCATCACCTCCTTTTTTTCCGTCTCCTCTTTATCTCAACCCTCTCTTCCTCCTCCCGCTGCAGGACTGAAGATTCTGGTCTTCTCACCCAAACGGAGACCCTCCCTGTCAGGTCTCTGGTGCTGGGTGACGTCCAGAGGCCGGGCTCAGAGGCCGCCTACAGGGTGGGGCCGCTGCGTTGTCATGGAGACAGTAAGTCCAGCTCTGGTTGCCTGGTTACACATGATGGAAGGACGACAGGAATCATTCTATTATGGGAAATACTGATGTTCAGTGAAGACTAAAGGGGGGTTTCATATCTAGGAGCCCGAGCCTGGATCGGAGAACACTTGACCCCAAAGTCCGGTTCATTTGATCAGTTTGAAGAAACATAGCATACTCGTACTGAACTCGGGAACTGTGCCCGAGTCCACTTGAAGAGGTGGTCTCGGGGGACAATTCATGTGTACTTGAGTAAAATCTGCAGGAGATGTGAACGCAACTGTGCTGAAACAAGGAAAATTTGCCGTATCAGCACAGCACGGGCCCATTTCATCCTCTGAGCCGCACGGTACATGATGTGGAAGTAGAAAGAGGGTCGTTGTTGGCATCTCAGAAATGACAAAAAACATCCACAGTTAGCAGGATGGACTCAGTCTGCGATTGGTTGCCATGGTTGCTTCTTCTTCTTTTTGCAAACCGACTATGTGCATTCTGCCACCTGTTGTATCGGACTGTGCATATGCAGGTGTACTCAGGTACCAAACAATGTTACTGATGTGAACGGAGACCAGCAGGGGGACGGGGAGGGGGGGGCGCAATCGTGTTCAGGCATGGTACAAAACAATCGAGCCTTATGTGAAAACACCACAAAAAAATATTTGAAAGATTTTTGATGAACTCTATACATTTAATTTCAAACAATTAGACTTTTTTTTGTTTATTTTATTTTTATCAATCAGCAGCTTAAAATAATAAAGATAAAAGATAAACTTTATTGATCCCCCGTGGGGGAAATTTGTGCATTACAGCAGCTCCAGAAAACAGGGGACGGAATATACTTATAAAAAATAAAAATGGAAAGTTAAGAAACAGATCAAACATATTTACATCATTTAAATAAAAAAAATACAATAATGTAAAAAATATATAACTTTTTATTTCAAAGAGCGAGCACATCGCTCTTATTCTGAAAGGGACTTTTTATTTACAGCCATCAGTACCACACAACCATCACCCAAACAATATAAAGAATGAAAACGATAAAATACACACTGAAGGGCAGTGACAATGAAACATTTTTTACATTTATCACACGAGTTGTTTTAAAAAGCCAAAAGAAACTGATCCTTTCAAACTTGGGTTTTCTGATGTGGTAATACAGGAGTGTTGTTTAACATTTCATTCCATCGCTTCATTATGTGATAAATGAACTCTTCTTGGTTCAGAAGCTCAACGTCTTGGAAGTGAATCATCATTAGCAGAGAGATATCTGAAGCACGTTTTCTCTCTTAAGATTTCACACCTTGCTCCTCATTAGAAGCATTAGAAGGTAAATCAAAGTATCACACTGCTGTCCTCCTTTCAATTATTTTTCATTACAGCCGAGCTCGATCCTTCTGAGTAGACATAACTGAATGTTTGGCCTGATTAATTAAAAAGAGCTTGTAACAGCTATCATGCCCTCGTGCATTGTTTTAATTTGTTTGCAGCTTGTTTTACATTTAACGATCCTGAAGGTGACGGTGTCGTTTTTTGCTTCTCAGAGAATTTCTGGAATGCTGCTTTCTTCGACAAAGAGACGTCGTACCTCCACTTCCCCACCTTCCACGCCGAGCTGAGCGCAGACGTGTCCTTCCTGTTTAAGACCACGGCCGCCTCCGGAGTGTTCCTGGAAAACCTGGGCATCAAAGACTTCATCCGGATCGAACTGAGCTGTGAGTGAGAGCTGGAGGGTGACGAGCTAATTCGGGTTAGAGTGATGTGTCTGTGAAAGTCTTAACTTGGAGCTGTGCAAATTTTTTTTTTAAAAAGACCAGAGGTGACAAACTTAATCTGTATCAAATTATCCTTCAAGAGCGTCATTCTGTATTTTAAGTTCAGCTCGGATTTCTCGACCCTCCTGTCCTCACTTTAAATTAAAGTTAATCAGCTTAGTCTCGCACTTTTACACCTTAACCACCTGAGTCTTCAACATGTCACCCAGATGTGAATGTGGCACATTTCAAAGTCTGCTGCTGGAGCATGCTTCACTCTTATGTAAACCTTTACACGCTTTGAAGTCAGCAAAAGGTATACAAGAGAGCCGAGGTCAGTTGAGACTGAAATTCAACAAAAAATGCAGAAAAAAAGCAACTCATTAAGTTGACATGATTCATCTTTGACATAGAATACTAAATTTCTTTTTCTTTTTTTTAAGATTTAGTTTTGGGCTTTTTGTGCCTTTACTGGAGAGATAGGACAGTGGATAGAGATGGAAATCAGAGAGAGAGAGAGAGGAATGAAATGTGGGAAAGGAGCCACAGGCTGGATTTGAACCTGGGCCGCCCGCTTGGAAGACCACAGCCTCCATACATGGAGCGCACACACTAACCACTGCTCCACCAGCGCCCCAGAATACTCCTTATCAAGTTGATAATGAGAGTGATACATCCTTAATCATTCCTCAGCTAGATATCGAGAGGGTCGAGAGGTGAAGGAAAGGAGGTAGGGGTCGAGAGGTGAAGGAAAGGAGGTAGGGGGCGAGAGGTGAAGGAAAGTAGGCAACTGTCTAGGGATGAAGAGATGAAAGCTAGGGTTGAGAGGTGAAGGAAAGGAGGTAAGGGTCGATGGGTGAAGAGTAAGAGAGGAGGGTTGAATGAATAGAGGTAAGGGTCGAGGAATGAAGAGATGAAGGACAGGAGGTAAGGGTCGAGAGATGAAGGAAAGGAGATAAGGGTTGAGAGGTGAAGGAAAGGAGATAAAGGTCGAGAGATGAAGGAAAGGAGGTAAGGGTTGAGAGGTGAAGGAAAGGAGATAAGGGTGGAGGGGTGAAGGAAAGGAGGTAAGGGTCGAGAGATGAAGGAAAGGAGATAAGGGTCGAGAGGCCTTATTTGTTTCAGCAAAACTTTGTTGGCCTGGTGCTTTCAGTGGTTTCCATCTGGCAGTACCAAGAGAACAAGGCAGGAGAAGCTGTGTAATATTTGCTTCCACACTACCTGGGACATTATTTTAAATGATTTAAGAGTCTGAGGTGGAAGAAGCTGCTCCCCAGTCTGCTGGTGTGAGCTTCTGGAGTCCTGTACCTCTGACCTGAGGGCAGCTGTGAGGGTGTTCTGAGTCCTTGATGACCTTCAGGGATTTCCTGTGGCACCGCTGAGCTTACAGCTCCTGCAGGCTGTGCAGCTTACACCCAGTGATGTGATAGACCTTCTCCACTGCCTTACGGTCCATTCTGGTGCAGCTGAGATACCAGGTGGTGAAGCAGCCTGTCAGGAGGCTCTCTATGGTTCCCCAGGTGAAAGTCTCTGAGGATTTAGGGGCCGCGGGCCAAACTTCTTCAGGCGCCTGAGGCCTGTACTACCTCAGAATAATGACTGACACGGAGGAAAACTACTTTTGCTACTTAGTCCAAATTTTAAACATAAGTCTAAAGCAGTGGTTCTCAACTGGTGGGTCGGGACCCAGAGGTGTGTCGCGGAGATATTTTCAATGTGTCTGGGAAAAGCTCTTTTTAAACACATTTCTTTTGTTCAGTTTCTTACTTCGGTCATGTGTTTTGTACCGACCGAGGTACAAACTGCACAATGTTTCTGTAAATGAACCTGATTGGTTGAAAAATATCAGAAATGTAGGGGTTGGTGGTGAGTCCTGAGACCAGACGAGTTGAGAATCACTGCTCTAGTGTGTTCCTGTTGTTATCCTGAAGTCAATATTTCTGTTTCTGTGTAATGTTTTCTGCATAGCTTCCTAGCTATTACCCTCAGGATATATTATGTAGAAATGTCAACAATAACTTCGATGGTATTTCTTTTTTTTTTTTACTTTATGGGCCCAACAACGCCGTGGCTGTGTATGAGGTATTACGCCTTTGCAGACCTTTAGCTGTGTGGTCATTTAAAATGTGGCATAAATACGCACAAGGGTGTCCTTTCCTACCCTTATGGTAGTGCATCTATGTATGAGGTACGTGTTTATGGGCAGACATGTTTAGTAAGACTTATAATAATGCCTTGAATCAGTAATAAGGGTCATTTTCTGTTTGAGAAATGGGATATGGAGAAACACATATTCTAACGCTGGGACACTGCTGCACCATCAGCGGGTTTTTTTTCCTCTGGGAAATCATTGTCAGTGAGCTTGTTCCAGCTCTGTTCTCAGATCGCTCCGTAAGTCTCATTTAGAGAACAATCTCTAAATGAAGTTAGCGTCTGATGCTGGGATATTGCTTCATGTTGTTTTGCTTCTTCTCCCTCCAACAACAAAGGCTGAGCGATGAGAAGTGTGTGCTCCCCCCAAAAAGCAGCTCCTTTTGTTCCCCGTGAATACGACAGGATGTCTGTGAGCTGAGCAGACAGCTTATAAGAGTGAAACAAAAGAAAGGCAGAGTGAAACCAAGCTCTGGTTTTTATCCAGAAGAGAGTAAGAGTACATGTACCTTGAGGTGTGTAATCAGATTTACCGCAGGATAATGATGTCAAAACTGAAATTAAGGAACTTCCTTGAGACCAGAGAGAGATTGAAAAGCAAAAAGGTTTATACATCAGTCAGGGAATGAGTGAGAAGCTGAAGACATTTCTCCTGAAAGCATGTATCTCAGAGATTCCTTTTACTTGTTTATGTCATTTAAAATGTTGTGAAATATTCAAAATAATTCTTGTCTGTTTATTTCTTTCCTTTCTTCCTCTTTTTGTGCCTTGCTTTCCATAAATTCCACCTTCACCTCTCACTACTCTTCCCGTCTCGTCCCTCTCAGCCTCCACTCAGGTGGTCTTCTCCTTCGACGTGGGTAACGGGCCGCTGGAGGTTCGCGTGGAGTCGAGCGAGCCGCTGAACGACAACCGGTGGCATCGAGTGCGAGCCGAGCGCAATGTCAAGGAGGCGTCCCTACGATTGGACGGACTCCCTGTGGCCACTCAGGAAGCTCCAGCTGACGGACACTTCCACCTGCAGCTCAACAGCCAGCTCTTCATAGGTGAGGCTGAGGCACATCTGCACTCTTTTTTTAAACATTTATTCTTCTTTTAAGATGAAATTTGGTGAGCTGCTCTGGTCATTTTTCCCCCCTCAACTATATTCAGAATATTTTCCTGGCAGCTCCCTGATAAAAAGCGAATTCAGAAAGTAATAGTCAGGAAAATTCGACATTACTTATTGGGCATGGCGATTTGATTCTGCGACTGCTGGGAAACCGCTGTGATCTTGCACATTCCCTTGCACTTCTCTCGCCTCCCCCTTTTTTTTTTTGTCGCTCTCTCTTCAGACTTTTCTCCGTCTATCTCCATTTTTCTCCTGTGTTCTCTTTGCAGTTCTTCTTAATGTGTAATGTTGGCACCAGGAATTGTTGCATTAATTGTTGTGGGGGATCATTAGGGGCCATGTGGTAGAGTAGGTAGTGTCAGCATTGTCACTACCCGGAGCTTGCATGAACAGAGTCTGAGTCTGTTGAGAGGGGCAATGCTGTTTTGGCTGTGATGGCCATGTGGTAGAGTAGGTCAGATATAGAAGTTCTACGTGTTGGTGTGTGGGGGGCGTTGAGAGCTAGAATGGGGGCGACCGACTCTGGGACGTCGGAGCTCACCCCAACTTTCCAGAGGTGTCATGGGACTTGCTCGATGAAACACAGCTGAAGAGAGGATTTGAAAAAAACACAGTGATGTCCTGACTCTGGCTTCCTATTGGTCTACACAGTTGAGTTGTGGGTGTGAGAAGGGGCCACGTGGTAAGGTAGGAAGCATCAACGTTGTCGCCACCCGGTATAAACAGAGCCGGGGTCTTTTAAAGATGGCAATGCTGTTTTGGTTGTGATGGCAACTAATGACCAGAGAGTAGCTGAATGGGGACGAGGGGTTTCTTCACTAAGCGTTTATCCTTTCATTAGGGCATGAGTACCTTTTCTTTTTCAAAGGGGGTCTAACACTACCCACCTCCCACACACAGCTCCACCTATAAAGCAGGTTTAACATCAGTAACATGCAGTGCACGGTGTAATCCTGCACATTGTTTCCTCCTTTCTCTCTCATGCTAATCTGTTATTGGCTTCATCCTCTTGTCTGATCAGCAGTATTGGATGTAAAAAAAGTTGCTGAGTCTGCACATCTATCCAACAAGGGTTTCTGATACCTTTCAATCCAAAGCTCTACAGTGTGAACCCCGATAGACTTTAATCCAAAACAAGTTGTTCGCTGTTCGTCCTCTGCAGGGTCATAAGTACAGTGAAATGAAAATAAACTGTGATGAATGACAGCGGTCTAAATGCCATTAGCTCGTCAGCACTATTGAATAGGAAAGTGCTGAGTGCATTGTTTCTGACCACTGACCAATAATCCTGTTAATAAATAGCGCATGCATCAGTGAGCACTAATAGACAGGGTAGTGTGTGATGTAAGTTATTGCAGTGAGGGTTTTTAAATAATGTGTAAGTGATCATTTAGACTTCTTTAATTAACCACCAGCTTTCTGAAAATCTCCGATATGAACTTCATCAAGTCAGCAGCCTTGCTCACCTCAACTCGATCCGTTCAGTTCTACTAATAAACTTCTCTACTTGACCTCTCACTCCCTGCAAACCTGAAGAAAAAAAATCATCATTAGATTTTGAGCATTCTGCAAATATTATGTATGTCCCTTTCATATCGGTAAACTCACAGTGTGGAGGGAAAACAAACCAACAAACATCGAGGAGATTGGACGCCGGAGCGGCAGCATCAGCAGCAGGGACATTGAGCTGAATATTGATTTGCTGAATACGTTTATCTGATAATCTGCTCTGAGGTCACCACCATCTGCCTGCTCCTGTATTATATTACCTCTGAACTACCAGGACAATACACTGGGACCAGTCTGATAGATGAATGTGATGGCAAAGGAACGTTCTGGTGTTGATTCCCTGACTGGTTTGGTAATGGAGGTTTGTAGTATAGTGTGTAAATATGTTTTTTTTTTATATAGTGTCCTTGAGTGAGGCACTGAATCCTGAATGTACCAGCTTAGCGTTAGTTAAATGTATGAGATCTGAAAAGAAGGCGAGGTTATACAGACAGTGTGAGTGGATAAAACAAGATACACTATAAGCACAACAACGCTGGTTTGCTTAAATTAGATATATTTCATGTAATTGCAAATGAGGCTTCTAAATGAATAACAACATGCTATCTTAGTTTCATTTAAAACCAATCTAAAAAAAAAACAAGGCAACAACTTTATACTGTAATTAAAAGTATAAAAACACTCAAACTTAAAACATATAATTGTATTCAATTCAGTTGTAGTTGACCTTTTATGCTGGACCACATTTTAAAACTCACATACCGTTTTCACACTAGCAGAAAAACATGGGCAAAGTTTCAGCTCATGAGGGTGACGTGTGTTCGAGTAATCCCATGATTAGTCTGCAAATCACGTGATAGTTCCCCGATATTAAAGCACGAGTTTCACGCCTCTACGATGGCCATTGAAGCTGTGTATGTGAAGCACTGGAGAGCAGCCCTCCCCTGGTAGCCCTGCAGCGTCCAGAGATCCGGCCAATCAGAAGAAAGTGGGCACGTAAGAAGGGGGGTCTTAAAGAGACAGCAGCTGAAACAAACTCAATGATTATGTTTTTTTATTTTCTGGAAAAGTCAACCAGAGTATAACGTAAATAAATTACGTTTCAGTTAAGGCAGCTAAACATCCTCTGTGAGTCCCCTGATTAACATCACTATGTACACTGTTTACACTAGCTTTTTTTCCTTTATGTGCAAATGTAAAAAGAGTACAAACGCAAAATTATACAAAACAAGACTAAAGCAAGGAGACAAAAATTCTTGCAAAATACTGACAAATCAACTCATATAGACTTCAGCAAACAAACCCTAAAAAAACAAGAAACAGAAAAAAAAAGAGAAACGGAACAAACAAGGATAAGAAGAGCGGGAGAAGGAGGGGAAGGGGAGATGGTACTTTTCATATGGTGGCCCTTGAGAGGGACTCAAGCTTTTTTACAAACTTGACGCAACTCTCCCCCTGGAATCACAGAAGATATGTTTTTATTTTTGGCAATTTTCCCTTCATCATTATAACAGGAAATCTGTAAATGAGGTAAGACATTTAGGAAGGGAAGAGTAGGAGTGACATGCAGCAAACAGCAAATATTCAAAGGTAAGTTTAGGGTCATTGCAGCATTATGCATGGAATGTGGACTCTACCTACAGAGTCCAGTTCCCTCAAAGAAGTTCACTTCATGGATATTAAAGAGACTTATAAGCACGTCTTCCTTTTTGTGTTTGGGAGCTCTGTGCGTTACTGTGAGCTCTGCAGGATTACAATGTACTTACCCGTTAGCTCACTGTGTGCACTTCATCATGAACACACAACCCCTCCCGTCATAAAAGTATGTGAGGCAAAAATATTGACTTATTTGGATTCAGCAGCCGTAGTATTGTCCTGTTTAATTCATAAAGCATCTTACCCCACGCATTGTGTTCCCCGAGTCTTTGATTTCCCATTGTTTGAAATCTAAGCCGCCGTGTTTGTTTGTGGAAATTCATGAGCCGCATTTCAGTGTACACTTATGCTTGTGAGCCATAATTCCAGCCTGCTTTATAAGACAGTGGGTTCCATTGTTTGGATTAATAAACCGTGTTATTGCCTTGCATGGAGTTGTAATCTACAGCTTTGTTCATTTTCCAAATCCTCTAATGCAGTTGGCTTTTTATGTGCTAAAAAAAATCCATACACAGCACTTTCAAGAGAGTACAAATATACCTTCCTTCCTTTGTGAAGGTTTGCAAGCAATTATTTTCCCCTGTTAGATAGTTAAGCTTCTGTTTATTTGTGGTGAAATGCTGTAAATGAAATTATTTGCTCAACACAGAGATGATTTCTCTGCTGATTGGTGGAGTGAAAGAATCCTCCGAGATGAGGATTTTGTGGAATCCTTTTCTCCTTCACTGTTTCTCCAAATGCACAAAGATTGATGTCACATTATTCTGTTAGGTTTGATGTAAGATGTTTACTGATGAGTCACAGTTAGCTGCTAATGTGTGTTTTGTACTTCTTGTCCTCTTTGCATGAAACACATTTTAGTCTCGTATCAGTTTGAAGACGCACTCTGTTGAGGGATAATTTTGCACAAAATCATCGTATGACACTGTGTGACATTTCTTTAAATTGATCATAAACCTGGAGAGAAAAGAAAGAAAAGTAAGCCTAAAGAAAAAAGTTAGTAACAACAACAATGGAGAAAGACTCAGTAAAACCTTGGAAAGCCCCAAAAGAGCGGGTTGCACTGTGGTGCCGTTGTTACCGCTGTAGCCTTACAGCGAGAAGGTTCCTGGTTTCTAGCCCCCGTCGAACAGGAGCCTCTCTGTGTGGAGTTTCCTCCCACAGTCCAAACACATTCTGGTTTTGTTCATTGGTGACTCTAAATTGCCCGTAGGTGTGAATGTGAGTGTGACTGGTTGTCTGTCTCTGTATGTCAGCCCTGTGATTCACTGGTGAACTGTCCAGGATGTAGGTACCCCGTCACTCACCCAATGACAGCTGGGATCGACTCCAGCCCCCCCCCCCCGACCCTGAGTGGGTTAAACAGTGGATGGATATGTCTAAATAAATAAACCCACCTAGGGTAGCATCACTCAACTGAGAAAATGAATATTTTCAAATGTTCTATTTTCAAATCAGGAGATTTTTTATTCAACTTGTGGTCCATTTTATTTTGCATCATTTTGTATTGTTTCCTCTTTTTATTTTAGTACACTACGGGCTGTACCAACTATCACATGTAGTTCTAAATAACAAAAGATGGATCAAACTGTAACTTACACTGCTGTCAGTTCTCAATACATTTAAGAAACCTACAATTTTGCATCAGGGACTTTTTGTTCTTTTTTTTCCTGTTGAACCGAACTCGTACCAAACTGTGACACAAAAACCAAACCGTGACCTCTGTGAGCCGTTACCCCCCTTAAAAACATATAAGCATGCTGCCATGGGGAATCTTATGATGACAACAGATCCATCAAACAACAATGGAATGGACATGATGTAAAACAATAAAAAATTGATTAATGCATAAATATGTTCTTCTCGTGTGTGCAGAATAAGCCGAGCACACAGTACTGTACACACACTGCCTTTGATGGTTTGTTTGATCTGCATGATCTCACTGCTGTAAATCCTCCTTTACACACTGTGTTGATCTGTTTTTTCAGAAAATATCTCAACTTCACGTTTAGACTTTAATTCTCCTTTACCAGCCAATAAGAATTACTGTCTGATACGTTGTTCAGTCTCATGCAGCTCCTGTGGATCAGAATCATTCTGTGTTTTGGAGCTCTGCACCTGCACCTGCACGCCTTTGATGTTTACTCTCATCTCCATCTCACTGATTGTTCTCCACTCTTGTGTGCTTTCGTACACACTATGCAGATCTTAGTGTAGAGACATAAGAGTTAGCTCTACTTGATGTCAGGTTGAAAGTCTCTTGAAGGTCCCCCTGATGGCTTATTTTCCTTTGGTCGGAGGTGGAGTTTATCTGCATTTGATTTTCTTTGATGTTGCCTTTGATCTCCTCGTCACAAACCCCTCATTATGCTCTTTTCAGTGTCTCGTGTAAGCAGGGTCTGTATTTGATGTTGAGAGAGCGTAATCCATGTTGGATCTGAAGAACTGCAGGATGACTGGAGTTCAAACCTTCACCCATCTGATCACATCGCTGTGAGGAGAGTTTGTTGAACGATCATATTTCCCTTGTCTCTGTGTCGTTGCTTTGATCCGAGGTGGTGATCCTCAGGGATCTGTCCCTGGGTCCCTGCTGGGATCACATCATTAAGAATACTGCCATGTCAACATTTCAGCAAATGCCAAGGTTTCTTCAGTTGTTGCAAAGAAGGATATATTTCAGATTTTGAGGGAATCTTTTAAGTAAAAGTTCACTCCCTATTGTATGTTGCTTCGCTTGATCAGCTTTACATCAAAACAGGCACCAAATGAAAAGCAAATCAACCTCTGTAAGACAAAGTAACATGTTGTTCTCTTTATTCCTGTGTGATCTCGTAGTTCCCCTGTGAACTATCTGCGAGTCCAGCTGGTCATAGCTTTGCTAGCTTCAGAAACGGACCCAGCGGGTTAGGATGTGTGCCGTTGGACGGAGCCAAACCTTGGTAGAGACAGAACACTGCACACATGGATCCTGTGGAAACCACTAGTAAACAACATTGAAGCCCTCTGAAAACTATCATCAGATATGAAGTCGATTAGTGCTTAGATTGCAAGGGTATCAAAAGTCTACACTTTAAGGACTTGAGCTATCTTTGTTAGGAATGTAACACTCTGTTAGAAACTGTGTGACGACATGAAAACATTTTGAAATGTATGCAGAAAGCAGGATGTAATAATTGTGTTACACTCGATGTGGTAATCAAGGTCATGTCTTTAGTTTGCATGTGAGGGCATCTGTGTGTCATCTCCTTTCAGTATATTATAACGATTACAAACAAGAAACGTTTGTCATTTCTTTATTGCAGTCATTAATGTTTTCCTAAATCTTAAAAGCTAACGTTGAACAATAATTAACGTTTAATGTAGAAAGGATGAAAAATGACTTTGCTTGGTGTTGTGTCAGAGGAAATGTTGAGGCAACTTTCATATCCTCTGTTGCTCAGCTGGTTCAATAATTCATACTCATGAAACCAGAGCGGAGAGAGGAGGCCTAGAGGAGAGAGAGAGGGAGGAACAGAGCGCAGTGATTTATCGGTGTGAAAGCTGCGACTGCTGCTGAACAATAGGAAGTTGTTAGCTTTAGACTCTGAGAGCAAAGAGCTGCCAAGTTTGCGCTCTGAGCAACAATATAGAAGTTTGAATCTGTGATCTTAGCAGAAATAGGAAGCTGTCATGTTTGAACTTTGCAAACAATAGGTGGCTGTGTTCCACCTTAGAAACAATTTACAAAGTTGAAAAAAGAGTTTCTTCTTTTGCAGCTTTGAAGAATAAAGGGAGAACACGCAGCATGTCCTGATAGGCATGGCAGACACTTTAACACGGAGCAGGCAGGATGGCATCAGGAAGAAGGACTGATGATGAAAGTTGTGTTGTCAAAAACTGTTTTCCACCTTCAGATCGTTGCCTGAGATCTGTTTCATGGGTTGTGTCACTCCATACAGAGAGTGTTGACAGTTTGGAGCTTGTAGGGGAGCAGAGGTGACACGAGGATCTGCTGCAGCTGACAGGAGGAGGAGGAATCTAAAAAATTAGAGAGAAAGAAAACATAGAGACTTGTCAACACGGAAAGAAATGAGGCAGGAAGACAAGTTCTGTAGATCTAAAGACAGAGATAGTTGCCACCTCTCTGGCCTGAGAGGTCTTGCATCTGACAGAAAGAAATGTAAATGTGATGCTAATGTCATGCATTGTTTTTTTGTGTGTGTTGTCAGGAGGCACAGCGTCCAGGCAGAAGGGCTTCCGGGGCTGCATTCGCTCCCTGCAGCTGAACGGGGTCACTCTGGACCTGGAGGAGAGGGCGAAGATCACACCCGGGGTTCGACCCGGCTGCCCGGGTCACTGCAGCAGCTACGGCTCGCTCTGCCAGAACCAGGGCCGCTGTGTGGAGAGAGCCAACGGCTTCCACTGTGACTGCAGCCTGTCGGCATACACAGGAGTCTTCTGCAACACAGGTACACACGTCTACAAGACACAAATATCCTGAATTTATTAACTTCGCTGGCTGCTTTGAGTTAAAAGCTTTTTATCTTTTTGTGATTTCTTTAGGGAGCATTCATTTTTATGCCACTTGAGGACAGAAGAGCTTCATAACAAGCTAACAGACAAAAGCCCTAATAAGGTTGTCAATGCAAATGTGTACGTTATCAGCTGTTGACTATTCCATGATCCACAGAGGCTTAAAGGTCACATATTATTCTCATTTTTTAATAAGTTTAAATAAGTCTCAAAGCTCCCCAAAACATTTCTGTGAAGTTTCTTGTTCTAAATCCACTCTGATCCTGTATTTGATCATGTCTATAAACCCCTCTGTCAGCCCTGCTCAGAACAGGCTGTTTCTGTGTCTGTACCTTTGAATATGTAAATGAGCTGTGTCTGACCACGCCCCCTCTCTGGATGGCTCAGGCTTTCTTGCACCATGCCCTATTGTTTACAGTTAGAAGGCAGAAAGGGCAGAACAAACCCCTAGCTGTGGGAGTGTCACCCACCTGGGGGAGGGGTTACTGCCCTTTGTGATGTCATGAAGGGAAAATCTCCAAACAGCCTGTTTGAGCACACCGGAGCTGCCACTGATAGCTGCCGTACTGTTGCTGTATGTGCTGTATTTCACTCGTTCGTCTTGACTGTGGTCAACTAGGTCAGTTCGTTTTCATCGGGGGTGGGGTCAAGTAGCAGAGAGAATCACTCCCATGATTCCCCGCCAACCTCAACGTCATCTTTTGTTATTGTTTTAATTGAGAGCCCCCTGGTGGTGTAATTTACAAACTGCTCCTTTAATTCTTTAAATGAATAATCTCAGCTAAAAATGTTCATTGAAATCTTTAAGGATTACTTTGAACAACTCTTTTAAAGCATAAAGACAGTCAACAAGGTTTAATCCCTGAAGCTCACATTTAAATAAAGTATGAGTAATGATAAACAGCCACATATAGTCCACCTGCTGGTGTGGAAAGTTTAAACATCTATATTGTTTCAGAGAACATTTGGACTGCTTTGAAATCCTCGACTACCATAAGACATCAAAGGTTCTTCATAACGGTGTCCGTTTGATGTAAACTCTGCAATAATGAGTCATCATATTGACATTTTATTCCTTTCATGAGTTCAGTATCATAAGAGGGTTCAGTTGGTTTCTGCTTTCATAAAATGAACCCTCCGCTCCCTCCTCCCACTAAATATTGATATCTACTGAACCCACTCACCCGCTCGCCGTACTGAGTCAGAGACGGAGCGTTTGTTTTTGATGCCTCTGTGAGTCACAGTGACACACACCGGCTGCGTTTGATATTTTAAAAGTTCATCTGTGTTTGCCGCTGAAAAATTAAACCGAGGACCAAACGGTTCTGCAGATTAATCCTCGTAATGATTTCAGCTCTTTGTAGATATTTTGAGAACACCCTTTTTTCTTCTCTTGTCGGCCAATCAGACGGAAGAAGATGTTCTGACACCTCCGCAGAGGCTTAATTAAAGTTTGGAATCTGTTTTTTTACTATATATGTTCATCACCCTTCAAATAAAACAGCTTGGTCAGAAGCCCACTGCTTTAGTGATAAGATGCTGAAGGTTCTCCTCAAAGACTGAATTTACATGAACCTGAGCATCCTGGTTTTGAGCCTTATCCCAACTTTTACATGCACACAGAGAAACCTGGTTATTCATATGTCTGTATACATGATCAATACTAGTTACTCCACATGTACGTGTTGGGAAACCGGTGGGTAGCCCTTTCACCACAGACTTAAATTGTTCAGCATTTCAAACGTTCTCACATCTAAACTTCATCATATTCAATTCTCTCATTACCAAAAAGATAAAATTAAGTTTCTTTGTTGATTCAGAAGTAAGACGCTCTTGTTGCCACCGTCATGTTTTGTTATGTCACTTGGCCTGCGTGGGTAGTCAGCAGTTGTCAGAGACTGGGTTAAGGCGCAAACATATCACAGTATGTGTTCTTTCCGGAGTTCTCCAGGGAGCAAAATTGGGATTTCTAAATCTTTTCTGAAGCGAGCACCGATAGCCTAGCGGTTATATCATGCCCCTCATGTACGGAGGCTATAGTCCTCGTCGCAGCGGCCGTGGGTTTAAATCTGACCTCGGCCATTTGATACATGTCGACCCTCACTCTCTCCTCCCAACATTTCCTGTCTCTCTTCAGCTGTCCTGTCCAATAAAGGCAAAAAGGCCCAAAAAAATAACTTTAAAAAAAATATATATATATTATCGGAAAGTAAGGATATGATGTTTACAAGCACAACACATAGTTTGGATGAAAACGGTCAGTGAATGTTGACGAAACGACCAAATATACTCATTAATATTATGGTTGTTTTCTTTATTGATCACTCTTTAAGCCTCATAAATCACATTTCTAGAAAAGAGTAAGGTCTAAAACCTTTAAAACCTGAATTATTGTGCTGTCTAAGAGCTCAATATTGGCGCATGTGACGTGGTGGTTGGGGCCTGCACCCCATGTACGGAGGCTATAGTCCTCCAAGGGACCGGCCTGGGTTTGAATCCGGCTCCTTGGCTCCTTTCCCGCATGTCATTCCCCACTCTCTCTCTCTCCACTGTCCTATCTCTAAAATACAGTAACAAAAGGCCCTTGTTTACACATGCCTCTCCTGCTTCTCACAACACTACGTTGAATGTGAACAGTTGCACAACTTAAATCTGAAAGTCAACAAAAAAACCTCTCCTTCTCCCTCCAGAGGTGTCGGCCAGCTTCAAATCCGAGACCTCCGTCAGCTACACGTTCAAGGAGCTTTACGAGTTAAGAGGAAACAGCAGCGCTCTGCCGTCCTCCATCTACTCCGACACGACGCTGAGAGGAGAGAACGTCTCCCTGAACTTCAGGACCAATCAGAGTCCGGCTGTGCTGTTCTACGTCAGCTCCTACTACAGAGAGTACCTGGCCCTGCTCATCAACAAGCATGGTAAGGGTGTTGAGGGCTTTTATTTTGAAGGAGTCCTTTTGGCTGCCACTCAAGCTCATTGTGTTTTGATCTCTTTCCTGCATCCTTTTGAGTTTTAATACTTTTTACAGCAGATTTCATCATCGTAAAAAGTCCTTCCTTTAATTATCTTTCCCTCCTCGCTCCTTTTTTAACATCAATTTCACATCAATCATTTTGAGGTTGAACATGATTCATGAAAGGCTTCTTATGAGCTTCTTTTCCTGCCTGCCTCCTTCTCCCAACCATCCCTCCCCTTTTCCTTCATTATACCTTCTCAGTCTCTTTCTTGTTGTGGTTTTCTCCCTCTTCTTCTAAATTATTCTGATTATATTTTCAAAACCTTAAATCAAAACTCTGTCAAGACTTTTTCTTTTTTGACACATTTCATCCATTACTTTCTTCCTTTCCCCAGCCTCTCATTTTACCTCTCCTCCTCTCTTCCTCTCATCCTGTCTCCTGCTCCTGTCATCTCCTCCTGATATCAACCTCTCCTTATGTCCTCCTCCTTCCTCCTTCCTCCTTCCTCCTTCTCATCTCCTGCTCTGCTCTGCAGCTTTTAAAAGATCTATCAGGATCTGTCAGATCTCTCCTCTCTCTGATTCGCCCCGTCAGTCTCTACCTCCTTGTAATCCGTCCAGCAGGACCGGCTATTAAGTTTTGTCTCAGGCTGAAATAAGAAAAGAGTGTTCACTGGTTTTATCACTGAGACCTGAGGAGAGAAGCTGAGAGAGTAAACGTTAATGGGTGGCAGGTCACTGTGCTGCTGAATAAAACAGCAGAAAACTTGTTCATGTGTTTTTATCAACTTTAGTGTGAAATAATGATGTTGTGAGTTTGACTTTTAAGAGAAGTTGGAGCCACTTTGGATTTAAAATAATCACATTTTCAGCCTCCGGGAGTTTAATAAAATCAGCACTTTGCTGCTAGATTAGCTGCAAATTGACTTTTTTTTCTGGTGTTAATGAGTCAGAGAAAGCTGATGGACAGCGAGGCATTAAGGTTTTCATGCTGACCGAGGAGTCGTCAGGTAAATGCACTCAAACTGAAGAGTCCAATTAAATCCCTGAGAGCTTTCTCTTGTTTGCCTTGAGGTGCTTCATTTCATTTTACTCTCGACTGCCGTCACACCCCTTCAGCCCAAACAAAACCTTTTTACTTAATGCATCTTTCAGGAAGAAGATTGTTATTAGAGCAGCAGGTCGTTGCACAGGTTTATTAATAATTATATAGACTCCTCTCTAGATACTTTATATCATCTTAATTTTTAAATCTATAACTTCTTAAGATGGCTACACATTAGACGACTTTGGACCCGATTCGCGCCCTTCAGCGATTGGGTAGGGGGGGCGTGGTCCGAGTCAGTTATACATTGGAAACTAAGAATAAAAACATCACAAGGCTGTTCATGAAAGAAAAACGTTGCCTTGAATTTTGGAAAAACTATGTGTTATGATGAATACATCTCTCTCTTAAGTGTAACCCCATGGTGTGTGTGTGTTTGTGTGTGTGTGTGCGTGTGTGTGTGTGTGTGTGTGTGTGTGTGTGTGTGTGTGTGTGTACAGACATGCTGGAGGTGAGATACAAGCTGGACAGCAGCAGAGAGGCTGAAGTGTTGAGGAGCAGAGTGAGGAGTCTGGCTGACGGACAGCTTCACACCGTTTCCATCAGGAGACAGGCCGACTCTGTGACTGTGCAGGTAAGATCACCTCATCAGCTCATCACATTCTTCCTCCTAACACAGAAGCAGTTCTTTCCTACATAAACAGACACAGGAGGACACGAGAATCTGTTTTTGTTATTTCTGGCTTTTTGTCGAATGCAAACAAAGCGATTGTTCGCCGTATTCAGAGTCCGACAACTTATCTACTTTGAGCTTCTGTTCAACACCTTCCACTTTCTGCAGCAGCTCCTCTCTTAATCTGTCCGCCTGCCTCTGGCTGCTGGGAAAGCAGCGTAATCTCAGATTTTCTGAGCTACAAGGTTACAGTGTTAAAGTGTGTGAAGACGCAATGCAAAGCAAATTTTTATTAGCTCTGAAAGATGAGATAAAAATGTAATTAAAGGGTGCACACACAGCCCTGGATGTTAGGATTCTCTTGATTTAACTAAAATGTATTGTCACTAGTTGATGACTGACTGATGTTACACAACAATCAGTCAGTAAATCTTGTTTTTGTGTAGTTCAAAGCTGAAGTTATCTCAAGAAAGGGCAGATCTACCCTTACTCTTTGTTTTATTAGTGACAAAGACCCAACATTAAAGGTCACATATTCTCCTCCTCTTCAGTTTAAATAAGTCTCAGAGCTCCTCAAAACATGTCTGTGAAGTGTCTTGTTCTAAATCCACCCTGATCCTGTATTTGATCATGTCTATAAACCCCTCTATTTCAGCCCTGCTCAGAACAGGCTGTTTCTGTGTCTGTACCTTTAAATATGTAAATGAGCTGTGCCTGACCACGCCCCTCTCTGGAAGGGGACGTGGCTCTGGCTTTCTTGCACCATGTCTTTATGTTTACAGTGTGAAGGTAGACTCTGCTGTGGGAGTGTCACCCACCTGGGGGAGGGACTACTGCCCTTATGTCACGAAGGGAAAATCTCCAAACGGCCTGTTTGAGCACACATTTTCTGAAAAGTGGAGCAGGGAAAAGACGGAGAGGATGGACTTTTTCTCATCATTGGAGGGTTTGCAGACAAGCTAGGGACACATTTGAGTGTTAGAGGAACATGGTAAAGTGTATTTTGCACAATATGTGACCTTTAATCCACCATGAACACAGCACTTAGAGAAGTTACAGTGGCAAGAAGAAACATAATTTTAAGAGGCAGAAACCATGAGCAGAACCACACTCATGATGAACAGACATCTGCTGAAACTGTGTTGGGGTTGGGAGGGGACATACAGAGAGAGATGGATAGGACGACGCTGTGTTCATCGATTTAAAGTGACGGCGGCAAAGAGGCCACCAAAGATGGCACTCTTAAAAATGGCCCTTTTTATAGTTAAGTTTCTCTTTTTTGTATTCATTTAAGTGGTATACAAACAAGTATTAATCACAAGGTTTACAACTCACCATGCTGCAGGTGTACACAGAAATAAAGCTATTTGTGTGTTAATGGTTAAACATTTGTCAGCAAGTAAAACCTCTTTGTTACGACCAGCCGAGGGGGAAACCAGCCGTAGTGTAAAAGTGACCCTCTCCTTCCTCACACTCCCAAAGATTAATCACACCAAACAAAGAATTTGCAGTCCACAATGGTGCTATTTATTTAGCAATAAACACAGTGAACTAAACTTCAGGGAGAGCGCCCACAAAATAATAAACAGAATACCAAAGTCAAACCCACACTGCCTTCCAGGAAAGAAAATATGAATCAAAATAAAAAAAAGGCTACTCTCACCTACAAAATGAGAACTGCACAACACAACAATAATTATCTCAATTAACAACCAAACACGTCTCTCTCTTTGGAGGTGAGCGAGAAGGAGGGCCGCGTTCCACTTCCGCCTCTCTCTTTTAAAAACGGGCATCCTTAAGATTTCCTCCAATACGGACGCTGCACCAGCTTGAATCCAATCAGAGGCCGACACAGGACACAATCATAACAAAACATTTAAATATAATTATGACACTCTTATACAGACATCTCTCAGATTATAACGTCCTGCGTTTATATGAACCGCAGGTGCTAACAGCTTCGTCTAAGTGTGTTCTAAACCATTTATTGGATGTTTTTTTTTTTTTATGTGGTGGGGGGTGGGGGGCTTAATGTAAGCTGTGCATCCATACATTTGTGTTTAAAGTCTGCATTGTGCCGCTTCACGTTCACAGACTTGACGTTTTGCTGATGTGCTGTTTTCACTCCACAGACGTGTAAGGCTCCTGAACATGATTCTTTCTCCATGTTTTCTTAATGAGACACAAATCTCAAGGGCAAATGCAATGTCACACATACATAAAGCTGCACACAGGCAGTCCCTTCTCCTCTGTGTGTGTGGGTATTATGGGACAGTGTTTTTTATATTCCTGTATGGAATAAAAAACTCCAGTCAGCACTTCACTCAGAGTTCAGCCACCAGCAGCTGCTCCCCTGGACGCAGCTACGGCAGAGCAGCCGGGACAAACTACACATTAAAACAGCGGCAGATGATATATGACGCACCTTAACCGTATCGGGATCGGCTGAATCTTGCATCTTGCCAGATGATTTAGGAGGTGACTTTATCTAACCAGGAGTCGGCTGCGTGCGTGACTGAATAATTATCGACTACAAGGTCAACACGCAACCTCCAGATTAACTGAAGACGGAGGTGAATGTTGAGTCATTAGGCAAAGAGTAAAAGTTTAGGACGGAGACAAATATCCCAACAACTATTTACGGCACACTTTAAAAGAAAAAGGGAGTGTTTTAATCCTTTAAAGTCTATGTTTTTGGAGCTCATTTATGTTACCTTCGGTTGAACCTTTCCAATCTTAAACTCGGTCTGAACTTCTTTCCTTCATCTTTATTTATTTATAACACCAGCTGCTACTGAGTCACCAAAAGGTAGTTTTAAAAGCTACACTTAACACACAAACTTCTCTGAATTAATTCAAGAAATAATTTCTTTTTTCTCCGTTCAGATCGACCAAAACCCCAGAGAAGACTTCAACCTGACTTCTGACGGAGAATTCAACGCCATCAAGTCGCTGGTGTTGGGCAGAGTGCTCGGTAGGTGAAGAGGCAGTCAGAAGCAGAAGCAAGAGCACTTAGACTAAAACTCATCTGAATCACAGATTTACAGGAGTTTTAGCTTCTTCTGTTTTTACCAAATGGACGTTTTATTAGAGTTATCTGAAGGAAGAAAAAGCATATTGGCGTGCACTTTGCTTGGAAAGTGGGGTTTTAAAGTTTAGATCAGAAGAGTTCAGGCAGTGTTGTTGATGCTGCAGGAGCTGAACTCAGTTTCAAAGTTACTGTAAAGAAAGACGTGTGTGGGGCAACAGTGGACTGGTGGTTAGTTTGGTGGTTACTCAAGTCCTCTGTGAGACTGGCTGAATTTGTTGCTGATCCATTTGTCATTCTACTGAGTTAAAGAGCTAGCATTAGCACTGTGCAGGGAGTGACTGATTAGCCCAAATCAAAAATCTCAGAAGTTTAGAATCTCAAATCTTTACATAAATCGATTTTTTTTCCACCTCTGTTCCCCACTCTCTCTCTCTTTCTCTCTCTGATTTCCGACTCTGTCCACTGTCCTGTCTCAATAATGGCATTAAAAAGCCTCAAAATATAGTAAAGAAAAATAAAACGACAGTTGTTTTTTCCTGTTGATGCCTTAATAATAAAGATGAATCAGGGGGAAAAGAGGTCATTGACAAGTCGTCATTATTGCGGCAGCGTCTCCCAACAACATCTACATGTTTGAATGAGAGCTGTACTGAAAAGTGAACCATTTCCTATTCTTACACTACTCTCTATGTAACCTGACTTTTTACACTTACCATATGTAAAAGACAAGAAGAAGAACCTGTGGAGTTCTCAGCTGCTCTAATAGTCATGAAAAACTTCAATTAAAAACAAAGAAGGGTGGTGGGGGGGGGTGTATTTCTTTCTGTCTTCCCCGACTTTCTGCATATTTACTCGAGTTATTCTGGACCTGAGCTTTTTTCGGGTTAGCTGTCAGAATGAATCAAAACGGGCTAAATGCATAATTAAGAAGTTTGTTGTGAGGTGAACGTGTCGCAGCATCTTTCACTTCCGATCACAGCGAGGAGAGAGAAAAGGAGAGAATCATGTTAGACAGCCTGCAGAAGCCACGCGGAGTGCAGATATGTTTAGCACCAGTTAATGAGTCCTGGATTAAACCAGAAATGTTCTTTCCTCTATCGCACCTGAGCAGATTTGAGGCCTGTAAAAAAATGAAAACCTCCCCCTCTGGGAGGGTTTGAACCACATGGTCATGGAGCTGCGGTGTGTAGTCCTGGTCAGGGGCCTGTAACAGAGCCGGGGTGAGACTTTAATTGGCTCTGTCATGACTTATTCATGTTTCCTTTGAGCGGCTCCATCAGAGAGTGACTCAGATATAAGCTGTTAATAACACGAGGGGCTCAGAGGCCGCGGGCTGCAGCCACAGTGCCGTGATAAGACCGACACGCAGCAGCTGTACGCTCGCTTTGAAAGGAAACACACTCGCTGTGTGAAGTCGAAACTTGAGTCTGCTGTTTGAAGTCAAACTTTAAATAATTCACGCGTCCTGTTAAAACAATAACGACCCTCAGAACGTCATTGATACCATCCTGATAGAAAAAAAGATTAAATTAAATGAGTAGAAGGAAGGGTACGTTACACCACATCATGACAAAACAAAGTGACAGAGAACAATTTATTAATGACTAATAACATCACATTATGATAAGATATGTAATGATTAGAGACCCTCTATCTAGATCTCCCTATAATGCAAAACAATTCAATACACATGTTGGGAAAATTGGTCAAATTAGGGGTCAACATAGATATGAGCGAACAACAGGAACAATGGATAGAGTCAGAAATATTATTATTTTTACAGTCTATGGTCGGAAATGACATGCAGGAAAGGAACCACAGGTGGGATTTGAACCTGGGCCGCCCGCTTCAAGGACCATGGCCTCCATACTAGGGGCGTGCACACTAACCACTGCGCCCTGCGATTGATATGGTGCATGTTCGGTGTTGTATGAAAAATGACATCACAGCGATCCCTGAATTTATCTCTTATTGCCTGAAGACTATAATGTATGCAGTTTGCCTCTGGGATCAATGGCTGACTCGTCGGGCATCCCGGTGTAGTAAACAGAGTGATAAACGGCCTCCAGCAAAGATTTTCTTGCCCTCCATTTCTTTGCATGTTTACAATCCCATTAGCATCTTGTAATGAGGCTTTTTGTTCAGTTTGAGAGCAAAGTGGAATTCCTCCATCCAGACATTACAGAACTTTACATCCCTGTGATGAGTAAACTCAAATATTAAGTAACACAGAGGCTTCACTCTGGCTCACTTCGGGGATATGAACCTTTCCTTTTGATTCACTAACAATCAAATCAACTTTATTTATATAGCACTTCAAACACAACATAGTTGATCCAAAGTGCTGAACATTGCAGAAACAAAGCATTAAAAAGTAACTGACAAGAACAACAACAATAAAAAAAAGAAGAGAACAAGTGACAGTTAATTGCAGTGTAACACAAGAATAACAGATCTATGGGTTTTTTGTGCTTGATGTTTTACTGAACATTTTAAAGCAATTGAGTAAAAATATGTTTTAAGGCGAGTTTTAGAAACACCAATAGTGTGAGAGAGACGGATGTCTGGGGGCAAAGAGTTCCACAGTTTTTGTCCTGCAATAGAATAAAGCTCAATCCCCATTGCACCTTGTCCTGGATCTAGGCGGTGACAGAAGGTTTTGTGCTGATGACCTAAGATCTCTCACCGGTTTATATGGGGACAGGAGTTCTGAGAGGTAGGCGGGAGCAAATCCATTTAATGCAATGAGTCTACTATTGCAGCTTTGAAAGAAGTAAAAAGTCAAGCTTTGTTGGCTCCGCCCTCAAGAGGAGAAGGAAACAATTTTTAAAATGTTGGTTTGTTGAATGGCGGTCGGATCGATGGTTTGTGATGCATTCCAGGAAATCGGGAACTCTAAACGCTGATTGGCTTTTACAAGACAGCAACAAGTTGATTTACTGCTCATGTTGAAACTTTCGATCAACAGCACTTGCATGCAGATATCCGTTTATAGAGATAATTAAATCGTCATCAGGTTCCTGATGTTGAGTCAGGATGTCATACTGCTTGCTATTTTTTTCTCCATACAGACTGGTTTTCTGCTTACACTGAATCCTGCTGATGTGTGATTGGTTAATACTAAACCAGGCTACTAACGATCATCCAGTACAGTGTAGGTCAGCTCTGTGTGTTTTAACCCCGTCATGTCAGCATGTGACCGGTGCTCCCGTCTGTCAAACCAGAGGAGGCAGAGAGGCAGATCAGGACCAGAAAAGCTGCAGGAACGTGGATTTTCTGTCGTTTCCTGCCAACCCCATCATCCATCAGCCTAACTAATGGACCTGGAGGAAACACACAGATAGAGAGAGAGAGAGAGAGAGAGAGAGAGAGGTGATGGAGTGAGGCGTGTTTCTGCTGAGAGGCCGCTGTAATGTTTCCTGCCGCTCTCATCAACATGCAGATGTGTTCTGCTAAAACCACTGTCACCTCTCAGTCATCAGAGCAGACACTGATGCAGCTGTTTACGGCGCTGATGTCGCCTTTCACAGCTGCTGTTTACTCTGCTGTGAGGAGGAGGAGGAGGAGGAACGATGAAGGCATTACAGTCGATAAAATGAGCGGATAGAGGCCAGAGTGAAAATCTGTCTGGTGGAGTGATGGATGCAGACTGGAAGCTGAGTCACTGACAGCTTGTCTGCTGTAATGAGTGTGTGTGTGTGTGTGTGTGTGTGCGTGCGTGTGTGTGTGTGGTAATCATTGAAGTCGATATGCTGTGGCTATTGTTCCACTCAGATAACCAGGAAATGTGAAGTGGGGTCAATGAACCTGTCGGTGTGTGTCGTGAGTTATCAGGCGAGGTTCAAGATTCTTAGCAAAAGGTTAAAAGTTCAATTACCTGTACAGATGAACGACTTCTTTTATTTCTGAGGTCTTTCTAAAGAATTACAAAAACTGCCATGCTGAGAAAGTTTTTCATTTCACAATCTCAGTGTAACATCTGCCTTTAACAGGAAGAGTCTCCGTTTATTGTTCTTCATTATATATATTTATCATTGCGTGTAGGTGCCCTGATTAGTTTTCTGTGCCCTCATCATGATGGGAAACAACAGCAGAGCAGCAGTGTATCATGGATCTACACGTGTTACCTGTCAGTGGAAGTCAAAGCAAAATAATCCAGCAGATGAATCTGCTTTTGTAATAAAATAACAGTCTCTGGTTTATTAAACTATAGTGAAGTGAACTTAATCATAAAGCAACTATTGGCTCTCTCACAATTTAGCTTTTTTTTTGGTCCATAGGTTTTTGTGATTTAACAAATTAGATATAAATTGTGATTTAGTTAGATGCTTTTACAGTAGCTGCCTTCTCTACCTTCCCATGTGTTGAGGTTGTAGTCGTCGTCATAATATCGAATTTGACCTCGGCCCTTTGCTGCATGTCGTCCCTCTCTCTCCTCCCAACATCTCCAATCACTCTTCAGCTTTCCCATTGAAGGCATCAAGCCCCCCCCCCCAAAAAAAAAAAAAACCTGGAACTTTTGTTCTAAAAAGATACAGAGATACAGTGATTCTAGAAAATTATGGAAAGATCCAGTTTCCTTTGTATAGACTCGATAATACATGCTGAAACATACCTACAAATTCATTATCATTATTTTTTTAGATGGTTAGATGTGATTTTTGTTAAAGATTAGAAATAATGTCAGGACCTAGTTGCATCAGATTTTTAGACGCGTTTCAAGGTAAGAAAAAAAGTCGATTGAAATAATGGATTTAAAGAAAAAGTTCTTCTGCCTCCAGACTCTGATGATTTGGATCCAGACCTGGCCGGGGTGGCGTCTCTCGGTTTCACCGGCTGTCTGTCGGTGGTCCGCTTTAACTTCATCAGCCCTCTGAAATCCGCTCTGCTCCACCCAATCACCAGCCCCGTCACCGTCACCGGACCTTTAGTGCAGTCTAACTGTGGCTCCTCGGCTTCAGCCAATCCCTACGCCGCTGAGAACACACACCACCTGTCAGGTAAGAGGAAGGAGTCCGACATTTTTTGTTTAGATAGACAAACATTTGGGATAAACATATTTGATGATTTTGACGATATTTCTCATTTTAACATCTTCAACAACTTCTCTTCTCTTAACCCTTTCATATTCTTGGCGCTCTTTGTTCTTTCATGACCTCATCTCTCTTTATTTCCCTCTCTTTTTTCTTCCACCTTCCTACCTTTTATTATGTCTTCGCTCTGTCTCGGCTGTAGATCAGTCGGGTTCAGTGGGTTCAGGTGAACCGTTGGTCAATGCCGTGAGATCGGACTCCGCTCTGATTGGAGGTACTGAACCGATTCACAAGTTTCTCACTGTACTTGAACCTTTTTAATCCTTTTATTCTGTGTTTGTATTGAATTTATTTGAGCTATCAGTGGCGGAGATTTCATTTAATATTTCATTGATTAATGATATTAGAGTGGAAGGCGGTAAAGGAATTCCATCAGATATGTTTCTTTGCTGAACTTCAGCTCTCTTTTGCTCGGATATTTGATTGAAGAAGAAGATGAACTGCATCCCAAAAGCATGCAGATGAGTCATTTAAAGTTTAAAAGGGCAGCATAACTAATTACACCTGAACTGAAATAACTCTCTGATGGACTAAACTTTATTTAAAAGCAAACTGAAGTCCCACAGTGCAAGATACATTTTCGCTGTATTTCAGAACTGAGTGTAGATGAAACTCTTCTCTGAATGATGAAACGTGCCGAACACAAGAGTCCAGCTGAGTCGCCGATGTGTGAAATCCTGCCCACTGTGTGCTGAGGATCGATTAGTAGAACGAACAAACTGACGGGCACGAAACCCAGGAGAGACAGAGACGAGCAGAAATCCTTCACATCAGTTCCACAAAGCTCCACCGTCAGAAATGTTCTTTACAGAGAGTCAGCCTGTCAGTCAGCACGCTGCAGAGCTTTCCAGGACACAAAGACTTTACACGATGTTTGCCACATTTGATCGCTCTGTTGGTGTCTCAGTCCTGGTGTGTTTTTTAACTGTGTGTACTGCGGGATAAACAAAACAACGTCAGAACAGTTCAGAGTTGCACGAGTAAAAAGATGCTGAGCTCGTCTTAACATGCTTCAAAGCTACTTGCTCTAAAAAATGTTGGTAAAAAACACTCATGTATTTGATTTTACCAAGGTTTTGATATGTGGGAATTCATTTTCCTCGTCCTCACAGGTGTCATAGCGGTGGTGATCTTTGTGATCGTGAGCGGTCTGGCCATAATCGCCAGGTTGTTCTACAGGAGGAAAGAGACGTACCGAAACCAGGAAGTGAAGGGAGTCAAACAGGAGGACAGTCAGGACTTCTCCTTCAACAACCAGACTGACTCACAGAACGTCTCCTGTGAAAACCCAAAGGAGTATTTCATTTAACTGGAGGACAGACGACCTGAAGATGATGATGATGATGATGATGATGATGATGAAGTGGTGTGTTTCAAAAGCAGAGGTGTCAGACGGGTCGTGTCCTGCATCGCCTCAGGACTTTGAGCAGCACTCAGAGCCAATCAGAGACTTTGTTGAAGGTTGCGGCTCCACAGAATATAATAAGAAAGCAAAAAACAAGAACAATGTATTTATCTGTTTATAATGTTTATACTGAGAAAAAAAAGGTGTTGATATGCTTGTTTTAAAATCTGTAAATATTCAAAAGTGTAAATGTTGTGTCTTCAGCGATCTCTAATTAATGTCACTCTGTCACTCTTAAGGACATCTTGTTTTCATGGTTTCATTAAGAGTGTTCAAACTCGTTTATTTCTATATTTCACTGAATGTTTTGTGTGTTTGGATTCGTGGCTGGACTTACAGTATTTGTCTGATGCACTTTTTTTTATGAGTAAACTGAAAGGCTCTACTGGAAGTGGAAATGTTTGACCCGCGATCAAGCCCTCAAGAAGAGTACTTCCATAATTATAAGTGTTGGTGGTTTGTTTATGTGTGGTGCCTTCTTTTAGAGAGTGACTGTATGCATGATTAAGAGGCTGTTGATCTTTGAAAGCCCATTAAGGGGAACCTGTGTGAGTTCCTGCAGCCTGGCGCCCCCACACTAATTGGCAAAAATGAATCAGTGTGGACACTCTCATTTCAGATCTGATATTCAAAGAGGCGTTATCATGAAAGGCCCAAAGATGAAGCAACAAACCAGAGCAGCAGAACATGTCATGTAGTGTGTGGCTCAGGCTAGGGTTGAGCTGATAGGCTAGGTAGCTAAATCAAACATCCAGTTAAATTCAAAGATTTTGTTCATGAACCAACTCTAACTCAAGAGGTGATCTTATGTGATGTACAAAGACAATCCAGCAACTTTGTGCCAAGTGACACAAATCATTCAGATGACATGACATGTAGAGATCCTACTTTTTAGTTTAGTTTATTTGTTTTAACCAGAAGGAGAAATGTGCCTCAGACTGTGCAGCCAAAGCTCAAGCAAAGATCAAGAACACACCAGAAATGGTCAATTAAAACACTATTGATTAACTTTATGTAAAGTTTTAAAGGTCACATATTCTCCTTCTTTTCCACAAGTTTAAATAAGTCTCAGAGCTCCTCAAAACATGTGAGTGAAGTTTCTTGCTCTAAATCCACTATGATCCTGTATTTGATCATGTCTATAAACCCCTCTATTTCAGCCCTGCTCAGAACAGGCTGTTTCTGTGTCTGTACATTTAAATATGTAAATGAGCTGTTTCTGTGTCTGTACCTTTAAATGCAAATGAGCTGTGTCTGAGCACTTCCCCTCTCTGGAAGGGCTGGAAAAGCTTTCTTGCTCCATGTCCTATTGTTTACGGTGAGAAGGCAGACTCAGAGGACAGAACAAACACCTAGCTGTGGGAGTGTCACCCACCTGGGGGAGGGGCTACTGCCCTTTGTGATGTCACAAATGGAAAATCTCCAAATACAGACCCAGATGTAGTTAGGGAGTCCCATCAATGGCTGTCGTCATGCTGGAAATGCCGTCTCAACCTAACTTTCAGTCAAGCTAAGGACAGGCTGAGAGCTTTCGCTGAGGCGGGTTTTAAGCCTCTTGACATACCGCTACATCGCGCCCACCTGTCAATCAGATCAATCCTATCATGAATAATTCTTATCCATTATGAAATCCAAACAGATTAGTTATCAAATATGGGGATCTAATATGGGGAAGATTAGATTTGATCACTTAACCTGAACATCTGTCTGAATATGTGAAGTAAACAAACACATCTGTAAGAAGAAATAAAACATAAGCTTGCAGATTTGTCTGTTTCTCAGGCCATGCTCCCTGCATTCACTAAAATCCAGGACATTGTGCTACGATAGTCTAACTCGAGTCTGCTCATTATTTAAACATTTCCCAGAGTGATTCTCCTGCACACACATTTTGCACTCCGAATTTCTTTACAGCTAACAAGTGGATATTCAGAAGTCAACTCTGTGCATCCTGATGAGCACGCTGCAAATGTGCACAGTTAGAGTGATGGGACACGGCAGTCTGGCAGCCACTGTTAAAGGTATTATATTCCACTTTGGGTTTTTTTTTTCAGCTCTATTCAATTCTTTACTTCGGTCTCTCTTTTCTCTTCCTGGTCTCCAACATCTCATGGAAAAGCAGTGATCAAAACGTTTCTAGGTTCCTATAGCAAGCTTTTCAAGAAGATAGTCATGAAAGGCTCGCACAGGTTATTCAGTCACGAGTAAAAGTTTTCTCCTTCCTGCTGTGAGCTTCCTCTCTCTCTGCTCTCTAAATGTCTCTGTAGAGTAAAGCTTTTAATGCTGACAGCAGCACGGACTCCATAACAGTGAGGCTGTCTGTCACCTCGCTCACAGAGACAGTTAATGTGATTTTTTGTAAAATGCTAATCTCCTGCAGTCTGACAGGTGCATTGTGACTGGCTAAAAAGCAAAGAAATGATCAGAAGGAGATAGAAGATAATCCAAAGAAAGTGTCAGACAGACATGGATGTAATCTAAACCGAGAATGTAGCAGAATCTGTCATGTGTTAACTCTCCTCACGTGTCAAGAGAGAGCTGCTGATTGCTGACGGAGAGAGAACAGAGAGGCAGCTGTTTGTCTAACAAACACCCATCGTTTCTCTCTGAGATGTCAGAGCACGGCAGGGATTTTAATGACAAAAGTTGCAAAAACTTCAAAGTGCATTATTCATTCTTCTGTTTCCTTTTCTCCCCGACATCACAACAGCGGAGACAGCATGTTGTTTTTTTTTATTTCAGAGAAGTTTATTTTTTTGGTGAAGAAGTAGAAGTGCCCTTGGTCCTGCAGCAGTGCAGCGCTGTAATCGACGAGAGGCTCTCAACAGGTAACCTTGACTGGCTGATGGTTCTGCAGACTGAGTGCAGCTGGAGGACACTGAATAAGAATACAGTGAAATAAAATAACAACCTCGATTCAGGGGAGAAAAAACATTGGATTTTTGTTAGTCAGTGTCCACTGAGGAGGAAGATTTTAGGCAGTGAAGAAAAAGCTGCATTTCATTGAGCTGTCAAGTTCATTGTGAGCATTTGAAACGATGCACAAAAAATATAGAAGCATTTCCATTGAATGAATAAATGGTCAATGCAAAGTGTAATTTTCTCTTAGTTGGTGGTACAGTCCATTTTTTCCAAATGGCTGTAATGCCGCAGTAAACAGAAAGAAAAAGTACAGGTAGTTTTCTTGGCCATGGCTATCTAAGGTTGGTCATACACTGTGCAGATTGAGGCCATTTCTGTCCTGATTTCAGAGCAGCTGAAATTTCAGCACCATCTTGCATCATTTGTGTTCGGGAGTGCACAAGGGATGATCACAGCCCGATCAGCTGCTCCCGTCCAGTCGGATGAAATTCAGGCATGATTGAAATTTTGGACATAGGACTGCATACTCTGACACAGAGAAAGCAGAGGCACAAACTGATTCCATTTTTTTTTTCACTGATTGGGCCTGTAGAAACTGGCAGGCAGCGTCTGAAAGCATCCTGATGAGAGACCAGTGCCTCTGTTTTTGGAGGTTTCAGCACACAGTGTGGCACAGATCCCACAGGGCAGCACATTTCTGCTCTGTTAGCATTGTAGCAACCATCTCTCAGCTCGATGGCAAAACAAAAACTTCAACTTCCATCCTGATTTGAAAAGCAGACTGTGAGCACTCAGGTGGAGCTTCACAATGTGTTGGTCGTAAACAATTCCCTCGTACAGTGAAAGGATATTCCACCATGATGTTTATACAATGGTACATCATGGCCAAACCCATCAACACATTGGGTTACTCTGGCAGTTTGACTGGTACAGGCAGAAGACATTCAATAGTCATCAACTGTACATAAAATGTTATCCACTGATAGGAACCTAAGAGGGCACTTCTTCTTTCTCCACTACTCCAGGAGCCTCCATGAGGACAATTCAGCAGCTTTTTCCAAACATTTTTTGTGCAGGAAGGGCAAGTAACCATTTCTGAACCATTTCTATGTGTTATATTTGTTATATGACAGTCGATGACGTTATACCACCTTAAAGCCCAGAACAAAAGCATCATTTACTCCTGATTGCTCAAATTATCAGTGCTCAGCTGTTGAACAAAATGATGGGGAAAAAGTGAAAAAGTGAAAATTGTGACCTAATGTTTTGATCTGTGGCAGGACAGAGAGGTTAGGGGAGATACTGAATGTATGGTGGAACTGGTCACTTTATAAGAATTGTCAATAGTAGGAAACAGAACAGGTGATAAAGTTTTTTGTGGTGGTGAACTTTCCTTCTGAAAATGCTCGGGTTTCACTCTGTTTTAAGTTTGTTCAGTTTGGATGTTGTAGTTACTATCTGTGGATGATGTAAGTGTGAGTGACATGCCATAGAAATATACATATGCTCATATTCTGGTTGATTGGTTTTCAAGTGAATCCTGTGTGATGAAAATAAAGATGGTGTTTTCCATTGTAGCCGGAGGGTCTCTTCCGCCTTACAGATGATTCATCGATGAACAAATGTCGACAGGAGACACTGTTATTGAACCGATTTGTTCCTACATCCATATGTCTGAGGGACTCTAAAGGAAGCTGGAGAGTCTCTCAAACAAAATTAAAGATGATTTGCATTTGTTAAAGTCAGATTCTTTTCAGAGAACTGAAGCCCACACTGAGCTCTTTTGTTTCTTGGTGAAATGAAGCTGACACATGGCAATGACTTCTCCCTCAACAACAATTTGCATACATTTACATCTTTTATATTTGTTCTTCAGATCGCAGTGTGGGAGGATACACATCCATCAGCTCTGACATCTCTGATGGCTGTTAACATCCTGCAGACCCGAGATGAAGGGGGGGAAATGTGTAAAAGCTGTGCAGCACCCAGGAGGGTATCAAAGTGATTCTGTGTGAAGAGCCACTTAGCCTCTGTGCTCGTTTAAACACTCCAGATGATTCAGAGGCCTCAGATCACTGAGTCCTGTTTGACTCATTTAAATCTCATATTATTAGTTATGATTGGAGACAAGATGTGAAGCGGTAAACTGGCAGCAGCATCAGTGATATCAAAGAGGAAAACTCCCAACATCATGAGGAACAACTCATCCGCCGGCGACGTTAATTTATTTGTGATAAAAAGATTCAGTCTCGTCCTTGAGCAGTACAGTTAATGTGTTTAATGCAACAGGGACACAGCTTTATTAGTCCACAAGAAATCTTCTCTATGCATCAATCTAGGTTTTCCCATTCAGGGTCGCAGGGGGCTGGAGCCGATCCCTGTTGTCATTGGCCGAGAGGCGGGGTACACCCTGCTGGTCGCCAGTTGATCACAAAGCCGACATATAGAGACCGACAACCAGCTACACTCACATTCACACCTACACGGGCAATTTAGAGTCACCAGTTAACCCACGCATGCATGGGGAGAACAGGCAAAATGCACACAGCAGGGGGATTTCAACAGGGATTTGAACTAGGAACCTTCCTGCTGTGACAGCGCTAACCACTGTGCCAGTGTGCAGCACAGATAAAAATGAAAAAGCAATTAAAAATAGAAAAATAGAATATATAATTATCACAAAATGTACAAATGGTGCAAATGAGGAGCTGTTTAAGCTGTGCAGGTATGTGCATGATTTGCATGATTTTAATTTGCATAAAAATGTGAAAGCCAAATTATAAATGACTGCTGGAACACAAAAAAGAGTGAAGTTGAATATACTGCACCTCAGTTTAGAGATAATTGTACTTAATAGGAGTATTTAAATATTAAACTATACCCTATGTGCTAGCTTTTGTCTGAGGCAAAATCCCTTTAAAGGTATAATGTGGGACTATCAGAGAAAATGTCTAGTAGATGTCACACTTCATCACCAGTCTCTATAAAACCAAAACAAAGCTTTTCTCTGGCCATCCCTCCCTCCACTGTCCCTCGCGCTTCCTCTTCAGTGTCACAACTGAGTGCAGCAGTTCATATGACTGTCCTCTATTCAGATATGGAGCCTAAAGTCTATTCTGCTCTTATTTCTTTGAAGTGTTTTATACCAAACAAAGCCTTATCTTCAGGGTGGGTAGCAAGAGAACTCCCATGATTCCCCACTGGCCTCGATGTCATCTTTTGTTATTGTAGTATTGATTAAGAGCCCCCTGGCTGTGGAATTTACATATTGTACCTTTAAATATTTAAACCGTGGCATGCTGATAATTACTTTATTGTGAGTGAACAACACGTTTTGTCTGTAGCTTCTTCAGTTCGCCCAGATGAGACAGCTACAGGCGAAACAAGTTGTTCACTCTTGTATAAAGTGACAGTCAAGCAATTTTCAGTGTGTCACTGTTTATTTAATTATTTTGTCATTGTTTGTTCCTGCAACCGACTGGCACCTGAGAACTTAGGTTGGCTGTGCACGGGGTACTCTGAAGGTCACAAACTGTCTTTCATTTGGATTTCAACATGTGTTGTGTTTAAACAAAGTTGTTTGAACATGAGTTACATGGTGCAAGCAGATTTGGTTTGAATGTACAGTATATCTACTTGAATATTTGGAGGCTGTTTCAAAAATCCCTCGGTCAACCCTTAAATGTTACAAATAAAATAATATATAATATAATAAACAGAAGCTTTGAATTGATTAATTAATATTTACTAATCTGTTTTGCTTTAAATCAAATGAAATAGTAATTTCAATATTGGTCACTTAGACACAAATGTCAGCAGTGTTGAAACTTCCAGTATTCTTTCCAGAGAATACTTTTTCTTTATCAAGATTTGAGCGTCTTTTTAAGTTAATTGTGTGTATTTTCTTTTGAAAGTGAGCCGTGTTCATCAATGACAGAGATTTGACAGCAGGAGAGATTAGACAGAGAGATGTGCAACATAATTATAATCATTTGAAGCAGCTCATAGCTAGCACACATACAGCTGTTTGACAGTTTCATTATTGCACACGTTGATAAAATCATGTTTTTCATCAATGAAATCAATCAAGCCTTCACCTGTTTATCTACTCTTCTCAATCACAAATGACCAAATCTCTTCCTCCTCCCTGGTTGTGTTTTTTTTCCTCTCACCAATCTGACTCCTCTTATCCCCCTCCAATCTCCCCTTCTCTGCTTATCTCTTTCTTCTTTCTCCTCGTGGCTAGCAGCTCTCTATCACATTATGCAGATGATAGTGTTGTTTACCTTGCAGGAGAAAGTCAAGCCTCTCATCGGCGGCTTCCCACAGATGATGAAAGACTGACTGATACTCATCACTCGCCTTCCTGTGCCCGTAAGTTACCCAGGTTTTATTTATATACTGTGTGTGAAATGTGGAGAAATCCTTTATCAACGTATTGTCTGAGACGAGGAGAGTCATCTCTTTGAATTGTTAAATAGATAAACCCTCCAGGGCAGTTTCAATTCTTCCAATACATCTAAAGCTTGTCATTTAATCATATTTCATGGGATATGCAGAAAAATACTGAAAGATTAGGATCAAAAGCTGTTTTTTTTACCTCTGTACTGAGTAAATAAATCCCAAATTGTAATGTTTTTATTGCAACAGGTCTTGGTGGAACTAAATGAAAATGGAAATATATGTATATTTCCACACACAGTAAACTTAGTCTGAGTGCAGAGTCTGCTGTGCCTTCAGTACATCTTATAGCCCACTTTATTGTCCCTGTTGCCGTGGTATTACTGTAGAAAATGATCCTCCTCTATATCACAGTCAGGGCTGAAATGTCTAATATAATTCCTTGTCTGTCTGCCTCCTCTTTAAAGTCTCTGTGCTGAGTGTCTGACTGATTTAATCAAATCACACTCGAGGGTTCTTCACAGTGTAGGTGGGCTGAATAATCACCTCTGGGTAGACAAACTGACTCGTCCACTTAGAGAAAGAAAAGCCTGTACTTGGAAATAACTCCTGAAAGCCCTGCTGTGAATTAGGATGGGGAGTGGGGGATTGGATTCAGGTACTTCTTGTTTCCAAAAGTGAAAAGTTGTGTTCATAATCCCCTCCAACAAAGTTATGTGACAAACTGTGTCACAGCTGGAGCTCGTCTTCACTTTAAGTGGCAAGAAACTCGGCTGGCGGATTTTTTTAGGGACCAAATATAAACAAGCGTGTTAGCAAATTTCTAGTTCTTTCATTTAAACGGCGAAGGCATAAAATCTTAAGATCTGAAGAGGTACAACTCAAAAGACAAACTTATTTCTCTTTCTTGTGCAACTTTAGCAGTAAGCAGTAATGGCTGTTGGATGGGTGTGTAATTCTGAGGGGAAATTGATGACATTGTTGACATATGGTTGATAAGATAGAAGTCCAGGAGTCCTTGTCCACAAAATGAAGCATGACTTCTTGGACAGAAAGATGAGATATTAAATGGTGGCAAAACATTAAGTCTGTATATAAAGATTTGATGATCCAGGAGATTTACTGGTACTCCGCTGTTAGCTGTTTGTTGTCTTTATGCTAAGCTCTAGTTTAGCAATTAAAGGCGACCATTGAATTTTCTATCAGGAATATTGAAGATGGCTATCAGTTTCTAATGCTGTGTCAACTTGATGACGTTACCGGTGTGAGCTGGTTGGAAACTTCTGAATCTTCTCTCCCTCCTGGCAGGTCTTCCCACATGCACTTACACGTCCACTGCTCACAAAATTTTTTTACAACTCTGCTTCTTACAAAACAGTGACCTTTCGTCCAGGTCTACACTCCCTCACACCCACAACGCTCGGCCAATGAAACGTCTGATCCAACCTTCACAACAAGGCCTTAAGTCTCTAATTAGACTCTTCTCCTCTGTCGCCCCCCGGTGGTGGAACGAACTACCAAACTCCATTCGAACTGCAGACTCCCTTTGTACCTTTAAGAAAAAGCTAAAGACCCAGCTCTTTAATGATATCGCACTCACTTAATGATATTGGTAATGATGTTGTTTTTATTTGATAATGACGATGGCAATATTTAGGATGGTTTGGATGCAGATGAGATCTCTCAAGAACAGCTGTCGATGTTGAGCTTTGCCTCTGAGCACCTGTTTGTCCAGTCAGACTAAAAGCTGATCATTTGCACTTCCTGACATTGTTTCCTCCTCTCTGGATCTTTGCATGTGTTATCGATTCCTTTCATACCTCTTCGGAGATTTTGAAGTTTTACTTGACCTTTGTTGGATACCGCTCCGTCACAGCGTTGGTATCCCTCTATCTACTCCCAGTTCTGGTTATCAGTGGAACGGAGTGAAGTGACAAAAAGCTCACAGTGAGGAGTTTTCAGAGCTGAATGTAGTTCATGGAAACCTCGTGTTTCCTTTAGTCTCGGGAGAAGTGAAGACATTAGAGGACCTCATTACACAGCCGTAGAGTAATGGTGGAGTTTCTCTCTGTTTTGACTCAAAGCGCCTCAATTTTGTCACGACTGGGGGGAAAAGATCTGCTGGTAATTATCTAGCCCACCTACAGTTTATAATCCGAGCTGTGGCTGTGGAGACATTTCTCACCGTGGAGCTTGAATTCAAACAGATGAGTAATTGGATGGTTGAGTTTTCCAGCTAATTATGAGCCTACCTACAGGGTGGAGGAGAGCGCCCTCTTTCACTCCCCTCCCCTTCTCTTTCATTAATCTGTTGAAGATCTAATGAGCTGCACTTATTTTCATTCAAGTGTGGGCTTGTTAATGAGAAGATCAGACATTTGATGCACATTCGACTGAACAGCTCATTACAATCAATTAACATTCAAGAATGTCTTCTTTTTATCCCCGACACTGAGAGGAAGAGAGGACTAATCTAAAGCCATTCAGTCTGTTTTTAACCAAGAAGAAGAACACTTTGTAGAACATAAACTCTTCACCCAGCTTGTCCAAGGTTTCACTTTTTTTATTTTTTAAGATTTATTTTTGGGTGTTTTGTGCCTTTATTGGAGAGATAGGACAGTGGAGATGGAAATCAGGGAGAGAGAGAGAGTGGGGAATGAAATGCGGGAAAGAAGCCACAGGTTGGGTTCGAGCATGGGCCGCTCGCTTGGAGGACTAAAGCCTCCATACATGTGGCAGGAGCACTAACCACTGTACCACCAGAGCCCCAAAAGGTTTCACTTTTAAGAAGTTCTCATGTTATAGGTTTTGGACTAAATTCATCACAGGATACATCTATATTTACTATACTATATACTACAATCTTTGTACGATCTTTTGTATCAGAAGCTACATTTAGAGATTTAATTAAGAATGAACAATTATTTATTTAACAATTTAGGAAATAAACGTACCAATTCTTTGGGGATTAGACTCCATCATGATGACTTCATGTACTCGGAGGGGTAATGAGGACAACAGCAGGATAGGATACCCCCCTCCATGGAGTTTAGACTCTGGTGGTGATGGTGATAGAAGAATGCAGGATGTGATGAGGAGTGGGTTTCTGAGGCTGGATCTGAACTCTGCTGAGCTGGATCGAGTCGAGTGGGGCGGACGAGGGTTGCAGCGGTCGCTCTGAAATGACAAACTGACTGTGGAAGAGGGAGAACAGGTTTTAAAATTTGACTGCTGCAAGATGATTGGTTGTGAGAAGTTCTGTCAGAGTCGGGTTGGATTATTACTTAAAGAGTAAACGCCCCAAATCAGCTGATCGGCAGAGCAGGGAGACAGAGGGAGAGGAAGAAAGGGAGTGACTAAGTTGAATGAAGAATTTGAATAGATGTGTCAGAGAATATAAACAGCTGCATATACTGCATCTCTCCCAATTTGACCCACAGCGTCACTACTTCTTGACTGTCAGTGGCACTTATGACATGAATGAGGTTAAAGGGCCAAAATGCAAGTTGACAGCGGGATAAAAGAAGAAGAGGAAGACACTATTGCACAGTAGTGAAAAGAATTCAAAGGAGGAAGCATGATTAAAGGTGACACTTGACACTAAAATAATCGTCTGAATCGTGATATTATCTTTATCGTGGGCCACATATCTGGTTTCATATTATATCTTATCGTACTGTGCATTACCCTGTAATTCCCCCCCGCTGGTCTAGCCCCTTTACAGTTTTACAGTCTGATGTGACCTCGTAGACTTCCAGTGAATAATATGCATATTAGATGACTCATTTGCATTGACTCTCAATAAAGGCAATAAAAGTGACACACTGCTGTTCTAACTCTGTACGCTTTGCACTCGTAAAAACTTTCAAGTAGATGCGTGATGTCTCCCTTTGCTTCCTCCTTGCTATTCTACCTCTCATGCACTCTGCATTTCACTGCTTTGATTCTAATTAGACTTCTTCCCCCACCTGCAACATCAGAGCGGTTTCACGACGCAACAAACTCTCATCTTCCAGTTAAATTCTTCAGCCTTTTTATTTAGTTAAAGTGCCCGATTTCTGTGCGAGGGTAACATAAGGATGTTTTTACACATGGCTATACCTTTCTCTTTTGCTACTGAATGGGAGGACGTGTTGGTCTGAGAAGAGTAACCAAGCAAAAACAATACTGCATCATTAAAGTAGCAGCAGCTCGGGGTAAATAACGGGGCAGGAGGATGCTGATAGGTAAGACAAATGAAAGAAACGTTTGCATCTTAAATCAGCAAACATTAGGGGTGTTCTGGATTTGGAGTCTCCTGCATAAAATCACAAAAGATTGCATCAACATAGCATCAACTCAAAATGATTAAAATCTGTATTTTCTTTATCAGATTGAAGTCTTTACCTGCTTATCGGAGGGATTTAAAGCTTGTGGGGTTCTTAAGAGACAAAGGATCTTAATTAATAGTCGAGGTTCTGTGGTTTCTCTCTTGTTTCAGGGTCTGCGCCCTCTTCCTCTCCTCCTCCCTCTCAGATCTCCTCCTCCCTCTCAGCTCTCCTCCTCCTCCTCCTCCTCCCTGATAAGAGCGTGCTGAGGTGAAGCTGAAAAATCTATTTACTGTTGGATGGCGAGGCTGTAAGGTGGCGCGATGTGATAGCTGATATCTGCAGAAGCACTGACTCCTCTGTGTGCAGGCAGAAGGGACCATCTTTTAAAAAGAATGTGGAGTCTGCAAGTCATCCCCCTCCTTCCTCTGCTGCTGTTATTTCTGCGTCACAGATTAGCTCTGTTTCTCCGGGGACTGTTATTTTTCCATTAGAGATTAGACCAGTGTTATCTTATTAAGACAGAGAGAGTCGAGGTGCTGCTGAGCCGAGGCTGTGACACTACACACACATCAGGTTTCTCACCCTGTTTGAGCTTTCCTGTCGTTTACTCTGCATGGCTTCTACCTACCTCTGTCTTTCTTCTCTCCTCGATCTCTCATCAACCCTTCTTCGATCTGTTTTCCTCTTAGGCGATTCAGTCGATCGGAGACGAGTGACAGACATCAATATGGCACCATGTAGAAGATAAGCGCGAAAAATCCACCACCTTTAGTAGTCAGACCGGCAGAGAAAAAACCTAAAAACTTCTCAAAAGTCAAATCTGGTTGTGTCAGAGCTCAAAGAGAAGGTTTGATAAAATGTATATAGGGTTAAAACATAATAAGCATAATTAAAGGTGACCTAGTATCCTCCTTTTAAACAAGTTCAAATAAGTCCCAGAGCTGCTCAAAAACATATCTGTGAAGTTTCTTGTTCTAAATCCACTCTGATCCTGTATTTGATCATGCCTTTCAACCCCTCTATTTCAGCCCTGCTCAGAACAGGCTGTTTCTGTGTCTGCAGTTTTAAATGTAAATGAGCTGCATTTGACCACGCCCCTCTCTTGAATGGTCGCTTGTGTAACGGGTGTGCCAGTCCTGCTGAAGTTCTAACCCTTACTGGATGCAGATCTGTTTCTGGTAGTGTCATCTGCGTTGTGTTCTGTTCAGGACTCGGACCACAAACTGCAACTGGTTGCTTATTTAAAGAGCACAGATTATCACCCTTTTTCACCTTTTCAAACAGTCCCCCTGTGGTCTAAATGAAACATCTGTGCTGTGCTTTGGTCAAAATATAACATGAATGCAGACCACAAACTAAGGACTGGATGGGTTTATTTCACATTTTGTGGGTCAGTAGACACTCAGGTTACCCAAATAAATGTTCAACAACACCGTACAAGTGGATTTTTCATAATATGTCCACTTTAATATGAACCGTGCTGGCTGCATCTACAAGTCAAAAAGGAAATATGAAAGTCTCTGTAACATGCAGTTTCTCTTTGCCTGCTTCTCGAATCAGCAGGAAGTTATTTGTCAGCATTTCTAATACATGCTTTGTTAGTTTTTATAAGATATTTATCAAATTATGGCGTTCTAACCTTTTTTAGAAGAGGATCATTTTCAGTATGATGGATGGACTTATATGAGTTTTGGACCTTTCCGCTCTGAAGCACCACTCTCTTGTTTGCAGCCTGAGTTCATTTAAAGCCTCAGCTCCCTCAGCTCAGTTATAATGTGATGTAAATTAGAAAAGATGCTGCCAGATGCCCAAATGCCTTTTTTTCCTCATGTTCTCCCTAAATGACTTGGACTCTGCTGAGGTGATACGCAAAGTGCCCGCCCGCCTCGGTATCCAGTTTTTTAAGATGGTTATAGAAATTGCCCGTGTTATTAAATCATCTATAATTATCTCAGTGGGCAGCCTTCCTTCTCCTGCAGGTATCACCTAAGCTGTCCCATTACGAGGCTTCCTTCAGCTAAAGTCTCATTTACCCCGCAACACACGGCTGCAGGCTGACATTTACACAAGCCTCCTATTTGTTGTTATCTCATTCACGGAGACGGTGAAGCTATTTTCTGCACAGCGGGGGATGGGGGGGGCTTCGTCTCATTCCCTCCCAAATTACTTTCTCTGCTTTTCTTTCCTTGTCGCTCTTTTCAATCCAATTATGTCGACTTTCTTGTCTGTTTTTTTTTTTTGTGCTATCATTAGATTAAACGGTCGATGTGAAATGACACTGATATCACGGCACTAGCGGTGTATATTGATCAATTTGGCTTCAATTGGACTTTTATCCAGGTGACAGGCAGATGAACAAAGCTGCTCCGCTCAGTGCGGATAGACGGGCATTACTGTGACATCCGTTGTGTGTTTTGGTGCCCGATAAGTCACTCAGAAAACAGTTTTATGAAGCTAAGCCGCAGAGGAAATAAACTCTCTAAATATGACCACAAATCTCTCAGGTACACACTATTTTTTTTCTGGTGTGACAGTGGGATTTATATGTCACATTAGAGCAAAGTGGATTATGGTCAAGTGTTGCAGGAATCATCGCTGACTTCCGACCATACAGACACTTTAAAGGGGCGATGCATTCACCCAAACAGCAAACCAGATAAATGTTTTTTCACCATCATTTAAAGCCAGTTTAATGTCTGCTAAAGGAAGCATGAATTATGTATTTTACAAATAGATTCATGTGAGTGAACATGGCTTTCTGTATTTATTCATTTGTTTTCGCAGAGCTGCAATAGAGCTGACAGCTGCAGTTAAATTTCCCCACCGGGGGCAGATTGTGGTTTTAAAAGCGTTACCATCCGTCTTTCCATTTATTGCTGTGAAGCCATGAGAGACTCCGCTCCTGATTAAAGGAAGTGCAAATGAAAATGAGTCGACTTGTAGGGAGATATGGAGTGTCTTTTAATGCTGTGGCAGGCCAGATGGTGAATTGTTTTATTAGTAAGTGGGGAAACGACAGCAGAAAACTTTATCACAGTTTGGCTGCAGCAATAAGAAGCATCCCAGTTCCTCTAACTGAGACCTCAACCTTGACCCTGGTCACTTCATGGCATCTGGTCCAAACTTCACAATAGGTCCTTAAGTCTCTGACTAGACTCTTCTCCTCTGTCGGCCCCCAGTGGTGAAACGAACTACCAACTATCACTATCTGTTTGATGTGCAGAGTCTCTTTGCACCTTTAGGAAAAAGCTAAAGACCCAGCTCTTTCATAAAACGTGTACGCACTTAATGATATTGATGATGACGATGATGATGATGATGATGATGGTTTTGTTTGATAATTAAGGTTTTAGGATGGTTTCTATACTAATTAGAGCTCTCAAGAACAGCTGTCGATGTTGTGCTCTGCCTCTGGTCACTTCCTGTCAGCACCTGTGTGTCCGATCAGACTTAGAGCTGATCGTGTCATGATTTGGTCTTATTTAGTTTTGTATTTCAGTGTTTAGGTTTAAATGTTTTCATTTCTCCGGTCCATCCTTGTGTTGCTTGTTTCCCTTGTGTGTTTTTGTCTTAGTGTTTCATGTATTTATTTTGTACGTGTCCTCAGTGTTTCTTGTCTTGTGTTCATTCCTTCCTCTGTGTGATTGCCCTCATTGTCTTCACCTGTGTCAGTAGTCTCATCTGTGTTTGATGACCCCTGTGTCTATTTAGTCTCTGTGTTTCTTCCCTTCTGTGTCAGTTCATTGTGGTATATCATTTGTTTCATGTCAGTTTACTCGTGGCTCTTTGTTTTCTCCTGTTGGACTTTGAAGTAAGTTTTTGTTTGCCTTTTTGTTTAAAGAATAAATAGTTTTAGTTAATCCTGCATCTGGGTCCTCCTCTTAGGTTTCTCGATCCGTAACAGATTTTTTGCACTTACTGATGTTGTTACCTCCTCTCTAGATCCTTGCTTGTGACGTACTTACTCTCTGATGTACATCGCTTTGGATAAAATTGTCTGGTAAATTAACTGTAGAATCCATATTTGGGAGTCAGTTGGTGGACATTAGTGAGAAATCCTGCCCACATACCGAGTGACAAATTACAAATTTAACAGTGTAAACGCAGACACTGTGATTGAGTGTTCTGAAATAACAGCTGTTAATCTCAATCTCTCTCTCTCTCTTCTTGTCCCTTTGGTGTAAAGCTTCACAGAACGGCTGCATTTTGTTTTAATGTCTCATGTTACTTCCTGCCTGTCTCCATTGTCGATTGCCCTCACTGTCTTCCCCTGTGTCGTTAGTCTCACCTGTGTCTGATTACCTGTGTGTTTATTTAGTCTCAGTGTTCCTTCCCTGTTTGTCATTCCATTACATCTTTTCTCCCAGTGATTCCAGTGGTTTCCTCTCAACCCAAACCCTAACCCACTCAACAAAGCTCAGCACCTCAATCACTTTGATTTCCTGCAGACTTTGAAAACCCTCTGTTTGAACCACATCCTGAAACCAGACGCGACGAAACGTTTTAAAACAGTTCGAACTCAATTGTCAGATTTTCCATCTCTACTTGTGGCTCCTTGTTATCTCTCTTTTGATTTGGATTTTGGACTTCCCATGGACACAATTTTGAACTTGGACTCTCTGAAGTAATTTAGTTTTTGACACCGAGACAGGCTGGAAATCTCTACTCACTTATCACCTCACCTTTGATGTCTAAAAATAGAAAAATCACAACTGTGTCACATCATATTGATAGTTTTAGGTCATATTTACAGAGTTCAGCAGTCAAAGCAAGCTTAAATCTGCCTGCTCCATCAGTTTGACTACCTTTATATCTTGTTTCTTAAGATTTGTAATTATACTCGTATTTAATTTTTGCTGCCTGACGCTCTTATGGAGAGTTACATTCAGAAACATTAATTCACCATGCGCTGCAAATATGAAGGAAATTATCTTTGTGGTATGCGAGGGTCTTATAATGATTCGTTTGTATTCAAAACAGCCACAGCCCCGCCCACACTGTTACTACATCTAATCACATTTATCATCATGATAATATGTTGCAGCATCTAAAGCCTCTGAATCCGTCAGTGAGTCGAGTCACGGCTCCATCTCTTTGTGTTTTCTGTGTAATCAGAGCTGTGGTCACATCCATATTCAGATCCCACCTGGTCCATCCATATTTTCTACTCATCCGCATCGACAGGAGGCGGCGATCCAGCAGACCGGGTGTTAAAGGTCGACTGGTGCTCTGAGTCATTACTCACTTTGTATCTGTGTAACACATCAGCGATGCTGTTTATGCCCCAAGGTCAGAGCACAGTGATGGATTATTAGTTTACAGGCTTTGAACTGCACGAGACAGAGACAGATTCAGTAAATCAGGGAGAGGCCGTTTTCTCTGCAAACTTTCCCACCGAAGCATCCGAGTGGCCCGATGATAAATGACCACCGAGTCCTCCTGAGTGGGACCATGAGACGGAATCGCTTTGACCATCATGTGAAAGTATTTGTCTTGTGTTTGACGTCTCCGAGAGACAAAGTAAACAAGCTACTGTACATCATAAGAAAAGCAAAGAGCACACAGGCTGACCTGGACTCACAGAAATACTTGAAGTGACCATAACCTCTTAAAAACTCATAACGTGGTGGCTTTTGATGTGTTCAATCACGAGCGGGTTTGAAAATGGTAATGATAGATGCACGATGAAGAAGAGTTTGCAATCTACACATTCAGTCACTCTACACCACAAAATACACTACAAGCAGTCAGCGGAGTGCAATTAGACCGATCTTAAAGGAAGAGTGTGTGACTTTTCGATCCAGTACCTTGAGCACCAGCAAGAAACCAAATCAAAATGCTGTTTGGAGACACCTCCTCCATATTGAATCCTCTCCTCCAGCGACACGCCTACATCCCCTCTTCCTTCTCGTTTGCACAAAGGAGTTTTCAAATTGGAACGCACCAAAATTCAGCACTAAGCGCTGAGTTCAAGCCTTGTCCTCGTCTCGAGCTGCGTTGTTGTGCACATTGAATGTAAATCTATATGAAATGACCGTGATCTAAAAAAGCTTACCTGACATTCAAATAAACAGTACTTATAGAGGATTATACTTCTTTTCTCCAGTCCCTCACTTAAACAGCTTTTATATGTAAGGGGATGAGCTGGCCCGGCCGTACAGTCCATGTAAATATTATGTAAACACAGCTCTGACAACAACACAGCCAGCACAACTCGTGCATCACACAGTCATGACTCAGAGAGACATTTGCAGAGGATATACTTTATTTTAGCTATATTTGTGTAAAATGTTGCACGTTCTGCCAGCATTTTGACTTTATTTAATAGCTTGAGAGAGACAGGAAATGTGAAGAGAGAGAGAGTGGGGAATGACGAGGATCAGGGCAGCAGTTGAACCTGTGACCAGTGTGGCATTGAATGCAGCCTCTGCTCATGGGACAAGCTTTCCACCAACAACGCCAAATCAGAGCCCCGTTGCTGATGTTTACACGATAGTTGCATGCCTCCTTGGGTTTTGCTTTTACTTGGTAAAACTTTTGAATCCTGTTAACATGTATAAGCTGTTAAACCTCACTGCTAATGTTAGTTCTGCCTAGACTTGAAAACGATCTGTTTGGCATCATTTTGTTTGAAAGGTAAAGACTCGCCTGAGAAGAACAAACAGCCCCGTTTTTGCTGTTGGCTTTCTAACGTTCAGCGCCGGTTCTGCTGTACACACACCCACACAATCAAGCAGCTTGTTACAGAAACCCTCAGCGTGTCTGCTTGTTCGACAGGCCTGCTGCTGTCAGGCTGTTTTCAGCTTCAGTCTCGAGGGTTTCTGATAAGAGTTGGCACATTCGCAACGCTCCTTTGGGCTTTCATGACTCCGAAATCCGTTTGACATGAAGAGAAATATGACTGAGAGATCACAACGGAGGAATATTGGATTTCTAGAAACAGGAGAATTGGCAACATCTGCAGGGATGCAACAAAAACCACACCATCCCCTCAGGTTTTACAAAAAAAAACACAACGGAGCAGAAAAACAGATGCCTACTGAGAGATGCGTCAAATCTGGTGAGTCATTTCATCCATCTTGTCAGTTTGGTGTAAACTGTTGTCTCTGTGGTGCAGGAGAACAGGTGAGTAAAAAAAAAACGGTTATGCCTGGTTGATCCAGTGAGTCCTGATGTCATTGTGACAACAAGTGACAAATAAACCCTAAGACAAATAGTGCCCTAAGTTAATTTTTTTTTGTGAGGAAAGAAGCTTAGGACAACGATCATGGATTGTGGTTTTACATTATTCACTTGAAAAACAAACCGGATAATTCAATGTTTCTCTCATGATAGCGTGTCTGACGATATCTCTCCACCTCCTCTTGTTGTATAAAAGTGAGGCCAAAATATCCCCACAACGGGCGCTGACATACTATCCATTTTGAGCTAGATTTTGCACAGTAACGATCGACGGGTGAAGCTGACGTCTCACCTCATGCAAACCAAAAACACTTGTTTAACTTACCCTTCAAACTTCAAACATCCAAGTTCCCCTGAGGTCGGTAAAGTCCACAGCTGAACTTATTCTTGTGACAGTTTTAAACAGACACTCAGTTCTGGAGACTTCATTTCATCTCTCTATTCCTCCTCTGCTTTTCTAATCTGGTGCACTCAGTGCCTCAGGAGCATCAACAGGGCTGTCAATCGTAATGATTTACCTTTTTTTTTATAGCATCTAATAGCTAATTAAAACTTAACATTGGACATAAATCAGAATGATTAGAACTTATATAAGGATGGAGACCGTTGTTAACAGTAAGAATACCGTTGTAGTACCACAAAGCGCCACAAGGTTTTGAGTTTATGATGGAGAGAGTTGTTGATCTCTGATGGCCATCTTGTATAGCGTGTCAGACCCTGAGAGGACTCTCAACCTCAGTGACGAGTTGGTGCAGGTTACATCTGTGTTTTATTGTTCATGTATGATCAGTGGATACAGCGCTGTATAGACCTGGCATTTGATGGTCAATTTTAAGTATTGTAGAATTAAAGTATCGTTTGGAAATCGTCCACTCTGTTGCCTGTCAGCTATCGGATGCTAACAAGCCATCGGCATGTTTTCTGAAGTCTCATAGTCAAAGACAAATCAGTATTTTGCACATTTTTTACTTTTTCATCAATATTATTTAAATTATCGGTAAACTTTGTTTCTTGAGAGATTGTCGAGACTTCTGCTAAATGCTACCTGTCGCTAGCTTCTCCACCTGCACCAGCCACGTTACACCGTGTGTGAAAAAAATATATATTTCAATACATTCTGATGTTAAACTTTGACCCATGTCCCATCTGTCAACATGGAGGAGGCAGAGCTTTTGACCCTTACTTATCCTTTTAGAGGTGAGAAGCTTCTCTACAGGTGAGCAGTAGGGGGTTAATGGTTTAAACTCATAGCTTTGTAAAGTATGTTTTTTATTGAGCCAAACAGCTCGGCTCGACCCTACCACCTGCTACCAACAACCACACCACATCTCCTCTGATTCTTCTTTTGCATTTTTTCCACATCTTTTACTCTTTTAATCTGCTTGTTGGTAATAAATTGATTTCTTGGCCATTGAAAGTCAAATCTGTTCCCAGAAACCAAAAGATAAATACATGTGTTGTTCACACATGCATGATCAGACCAGCTGCAGTTCCTGCCCTCGCTGTTTCAGAGCAGTATTTTTCATTTTTCCATTGGTTGGTTTCTGGCTCCTCTGATCCGTAGAAACGAGGGAAACCACCAGAGCAGATGGCACAGATCAGACGTACATTCACTCATAATCACATGCAGCATAAAATCCAACATCTGACGCCAAATACTTCCTCTGCCCAGATGAAAAGTGGCATCTATTTAACATCTAGCTGTAATCTCCTCTCTCTCTCACACACACAAACACACACATATGCACGGCTAAGTGGAGGAAATACATTCTCATATGGTTGAAAGAAAACACCTGCAGTCGTAATGAGATTTAATCCTTAAACATTTTAACAACCTTTGCTTGTTTAATCCGTCTCCCAGCAGAGACTGGTGGTGAGTCAGTCCATTATAATACATGATATCTGAGCCAGCCCCATGTTTATAGAAGCCACTAAACTGTGACACAGAGGTCCCTGTTTGTTCGTTTTTATTGTCCAGCGTGGTCAGTCTGTTTATGTGCTCCTGTCGGGAGGATTGTATAATTATATTCATAGAGTCATATTGCACCAGTATGACTTCTCTGGAGACGTTTTTATTCAGTTGCAGATCTACTGTTCACACAAAAATGATGTCAAATAGAAAAATACTACGCTTCCTGCGTGCAGCAGCAACCAGATTTTAGAGTTGCTGATGGTACACGCAGTTGTTCAAACACAGGTGTCCAAAACTCTTGTTTTGCCGAACTCTCTTTGGCAGATTGAAATATTCTTAAGCACCCTCACCATGCACATCAACATGTATCCATATGCACTAAACATGCTGTCAGTCACGCTCTTTGCTAAGAAATTCTTATATTTTTAAGGATTTATCTCAAAAATTGGCTGCAAAAAGAACAGAACGGTAACTTCAGTGTGTGTGAGAACACAGGAAAAACTAGGGCTGTCAAATTATTTCATTTTTTTTAATAGAAACTAACAGCTGAATTTCAATAGTTCATTTTTATTAATCACATTTTTAATTGCATGTGTGTAATTTCACTAGGCTTTAATTTAGGACTTTTGTACTGCCTTATGAGGGTGCTCTACTTCCTGTTTGAATACAAACCTACTTTTATTTTTGAAATATAATAAGTAAAGAAGAAAAACTCACAAAGTGTATCTTGTAAATTTATACCTCGAGCAGGATCATGACCTTATAAGATCTCTAGTTGTTGGTCAATCTAATTCTGAAACCACTTGTCTTTGGTCTGACCATAGACTGCAAATATGAATCAAGAAGCCTGAGTAACGTCACCCATCTGTTACTGCAGGGGGCTTTGGAGTCCCATCGAAAGGCTTCCCCCATTTTGGAATTCCAACCTAACTTTCAGTCAACCTAATGACAGGCTGAGAGTTGGAGCTTAGGCGGGTTTTATGCCCGAGAAAAGGACGACGTAAAAAAGTGTGTGTGCCTATTAAGACAGAAGCATAACAGAGCAATTTAGTTTTTTTTTTAACCAGGCTGTAAACATGTTCATTTCCTCTGTGGAAACATACTGCATACTGCTTCTGCAGCCAGCCTCAAGTGGACACTCAAAGAACTGCAGGATTTTGCACTTCCACATTGGCTTCATTTTTCAACACCAGAGGCTGCTGCTAGTTCATGACTCATTCTTTCAGATATAAGAGGCTGTCAGGTTCACAGTTTTTACAGCCTTTTAAGTTCCTTAAATCTATGAAAGCACAACCTCATAACAGGGACAAATACAGGATGGTCTTTCTATCAGTGGCAGAGCCTCAAACAGAGCTGAAGAAACAGAGCAGTAGTCCATCAAACATCTCTGTAAGGTCTTTACAGGCCACTTAAACCCTTCCACTGTGTTTGTCCACGCTGTCACCGGCTCATTTTTCCATCTGATCCATTCGACCACATTAAAAGGCAATCACTCTGCAGCCCGGCGGTGTGTTTTTCAGGTGAGAAGATTTCATTATGTTGATTTCCCAGGAGCCCCACATCTCCTCAGAATGACCCCCCTCGGTCGGGTCATTTCTGTTCAGTTTCTGTGGCGTTCCCATTACTCTGCGATCCCAATCCCACAACATGCGGATCAACAAATGATTCAGCAGCTCCATTTCTTTTTCTCCAACAATACACCGATAATACCTGCTGCTATTCGGCTGTTCTACTTCCCCGCCTCCCCTATAATATCATTTACTTTTATACTCCTCATTGCTGTAAAAAAAGAAAAGAAAACACCAGGAGCAGCAGCCATTGATCATCTGAGTGCTCAGTGTGTCTGTTTCTCATTCAGCCTGCAGTCCATCATGGCCGCATCTTCCCAGGAGGCCGCTGGCCCACAGCCCGTTACTGTGTCAACTTGCCTGGCATCCACGATTCTGTCTACATGCTTTGGCCTGGCCCCAGAGGATCATGGGTAGTCTTTCATCTACTCTCTGCGAGTAAAAAAAAAATTAGCCACTTAATCCATCGTTTGATATTTCAGTCTCAGCAGCCAAATCCATTCCCACTCAGTCTCCACTGACTGCTCACAGAATCAGAGAAAGCAAATATTATTGAATGTTTTATATTCTGATTGATTTGAATTATCATAAATATGAAAGGCTTATCCAGGCTGTAAACTTTGTGGATTAAAGAGGGGAATAATGGTGCAGTTGATGCTTAATGTAATAATCATTTTAGAAAACACAATCGTTAAAAAGGATATTAAATGCAGTGAACAAACATATTTTTTCTTAAGGTCCATGTTCAGAGCTGCACCAATTCAAAAATTTAGAATCTGATATCCTGTTGTGAGGAGGGGAACCTCAAGGACAGCTGAGCACACACTTTGAATTGTCATGTGAGCAAAACGACAGACAACTGATCTGACCGAATAAGAAATCACGACGACGGCAGGAAATCCATTTTTACTCACCTCTGGCTCTCACTGCAACATGAACATCTCATGTTTACACCGTCTCCATGACTTCATACATAACTTTTCCTCTTTGTTCTTGGTGACTACTTTTTTCCATCAAAAGACGTCCACAAACTATTGTCCCCAGTTCTTCCTACCCGTTGTCCGCCATGTTTGTTTGTGTTGTGTTTGACCGGCAGAGATTTTACAACATTTCAATTTTTGAGAGTCAGGACTCTGGTTGTTTGTGACTGGAGTCTGTTAGTGTGTGGTGTGCTGGTCAGGTCATATTGATGCTCTCCACACACTGTTGGAACACAACTAGTTCATCTATCATTATTTGTCATCATGTGTGGGCACTCTCATATTTGTGGGCCCGGCGTTATTCTAGAAAAAAGGAGGCAGTTATACACACATCACAAAATCAGCAGACTGAGTAAGCAACAAAAAGTTTTAATTGATCACAATGTTTGGACCTGCGGTTTCCTTCAGGGGATCATTTTTGACGGTCAGCTCACCAGAAGAAAGTATCACATTTGATCAAGCGTCTTGGCTTTATTCTTCCCATCTTGAACTCAGCGAGCATCAGAGGAGGATGTGAACACAGGAGGAGTCGTCCGTAGTGGACGAAGCCAAGTGTAGGGAAACTCTGTTTGTTAGACGAGGTTTATTTTGTCTTAGTACTCAAATGATAAAATATTATTACTACATGGAAAAACACCGAGCATTTATCGAGAGAAACTTCCTGTTTCGTTCTTGCATGTTCTTCTGCACATGTTCATCTTCTGCACATGTTCATCTTCTGCACATGTTCATCTTCTGCACATGTTCATCTTCTGCACATGTTCATCTTCTGCACATGTTCTTCTTATGTACATGTTCATCTTCTGCACATGTTCATCTTCTGCACATGTTCTTATGCACATGTTCTTCTTATGCACATGTTCATCTTCTGCACATGTTCATCTTATGCACACGTTCATCTTCTGCACATGTTCTTCTTATGTACATGTTCATCTTCTGCACATGTTCATCTTCTGCACATGTTCATCTTCTGCACATGTTCTTATGCACATGTTCTTCTTATGCACATGTTCATCTTATGCACATGTTCATCTTCTGCACATGTTCTTATGCACATGTTCTTCTTATGCACATGTTCATCTTATGCACATGTTCATCTTCTGCACATGTTCATCTTATGCACATGTTCATCTTCTGCACATGTTCTTATGCACATGTTCTTCTTATGCACATGTTCATCTTCTGCACATGTTCTTATGCACATGTTCTTCTTATGCACATGTTCATCTTATGCACATGTTCTTCTTATGCACATGTTCATCTTCTGCACATGTTCATCTTATGCACATGTTCATCTTCTGCACATGTTCTTCTGCACATGTTCTTCTGCACATGTTCTTCTGCACATGTTCTTCTGCACATGTTCTTCTGCACATGTTCTTATGCACATGTTCTTCTTATGCACATGTTCATCTTATGCACATGTTCATCTTATGCACATGTTCATCTTCTGCACATGTTCTTCTGCACATGTTCATCTTATGCACATGTTCTTCTGCACATGTTCTTATGCACATGTTCATCTTATGTACATGTTCATCTTCTGCACATGTTCATCTTCTGCACATGTTCTTATGCACATGTTCTTCTTATGCACATGTTCATCTTCTGCACATGTTCATCTTATGCACACGTTCATCTTCTGCACATGTTCATCTTCTGCACATGTTCATCTTCTGCACATGTTCTTATGCACATGTTCTTCTTATGCACATGTTCATCTTATGCACATGTTCATCTTCTGCACATGTTCTTATGCACATGTTCTTCTTATGCACATGTTCATCTTATGCACATGTTCATCTTCTGCACATGTTCATCTTATGCACATGTTCATCTTCTGCACATGTTCTTATGCACATGTTCTTCTTATGCACATGTTCATCTTCTGCACATGTTCATCTTATGCACATGTTCATCTTATGCACATGTTCATCTTCTGCACATGTTCTTATGCACATGTTCTTCTTATGCACATGTTCATCTTATGCACATGTTCTTCTTATGCACATGTTCATCTTCTGCACATGTTCATCTTATGCACATGTTCATCTTCTGCACATGTTCTTATGCACATGTTCTTCTTATGCACATGTTCATCTTATGCACATGTTCATCTTATGCACATGTTCATCTTCTGCACATGTTCTTCTGCACATGTTCTTATGCACATGTTCTTCTTATGCACATGTTCATCTTATGCACATGTTCTTCTTCTGCACATGTTCATCTTATGCACATGTTCTTCTGCACATGTTCTTCTTATGCACATGTTCTTCTTCTGCACATGTTCTTCTGCACATGTTCTTCTGCACATGTTCTTCTTATGCACATGTTCTTCTGCACATGCAAAAATAAACATAAATGATAAATCCCCTTCTGTGCTTGGTGCCGTCAGCAGACTCATTATACTGTAACTCACTAAGACACACATGAAGAACACGTTTTTTTCATTTACATGTTTCGTGCCTTTAATTAAATCATATGCAAATCGCTCTGAGATGGATCAAGGATAGCGAATAAATTAGAGTATTAAATCATCCTTAATGGTTAAAATACTCTGTTGAATATTTATCAATGTAATCGACTGTATTCTGTAATTTGATAAATCTGTTCAAGGAATGCTCATATTTCCATGTGACCTTTATACACTTCATATATTTCCCTCCCCACGCTGCACCTCTACATCTCTCTTTAATAAGCAGAGTAACGCTCGTGCAGACGCTGAAGGAAGTAAACGCACTATCTTAAGGTTATATTTGCATAATACATCATATAAATATATATATTTATACAGAGCAGGGCTGCTTTGTTTGACTTCGCAAACACTGATGATAATTAGTGATTCTGGAAGATAAAGGCCTTCATGTTTGTGTACGTGTGGGAGTGAGTTAAACCTCGACCTTGTCTTCCTTTTCATATCAACATTTTTTAAAACCAACACAAGGAACTTACAGGTCGCCTTTTGTAACTTTCTCTCTCTGAAAAAAAGATGGCAGACTAAGACAAATGTTGAGATCTAACTCTTCTGACCCCGCTGCTCTTTGCTGACTTGTAATGGATTGTCTCGTCGCCATGAAAGAGCGGGAAAAGAGAAATTAGACTCACTGAATGGAGGCATTTTGACCCCGCCATCTGCATATTGAACTTCAAGCTGCTGGACGCAGACGTTCTCTCTTCATGTTTCTTTTCTGTCCCAGAACGAGCTGCAGCCGGCTGATAGACTTCAGTCAGAGAGGACAGAGCTGTGATGATTCTATCAGCAGATACACAATGAAAGAGCTTCAAACTGTGTCTCTAAGGCCCTTCTCCTCTTCCTCTTCCTCCTCTTCCTCCTCCTCCTCTTCTTCCTTCTCTATCTCCTCCTCCTCCTCCTCCTCCTCCACCCCCTCTTCTTCTTCTTCTTCTTCTTCCTCCTCCTCCTCCTCTTCTTCCTCCTCCTCCACCCCCTCTTCTTCTTCTTCTTCTTCCTCCTCTCCCTCCTCCTCCTCCTCCTCTTCTTCCTCCTCCTCCTCTCCCTCCTCCTCCTCCTCCTCTTCTTCCTCCTCCTCTGTCCCCTCTTCTTCTTCTTCTTCCTCCTCCTCCTCTTCTTCCTCCTCCTCCGCCCCCTCTTCTTCTTCTTCCTCTTCCTCCTCCTCCTCTGCCCCCTCTTCTTCCTCCTCCTCCGCCCCTCTTCTTCTTCGTCCTCCTCCTCTTCCTCCTCCTTATCCTCCTCCTCCTCTTCACCCTCATCCTCCTCTTCTTTCTCCTCCTCCTCTTCCTCCTCCTCCTCCTCCTCCTCCCCCCCTCATCTTCCTCCTCCTCACCACCACCAACACTCTGCCCTCTCACCTCATTTCCTCTCCTCTCCCTCTGAGTGTTTCCTACTCAGACTTTTGTCACTCTTCCCGTGTGTCTCTATCGGTCCTCTTTAACTTTCTAAATGTGTGACGCTGAAGCGTAAGCCAGTCGGCTCTTGAAATATTTTTTCCCCCATCGATAATTGGTGAATCTGCATTTTCCTTTGATGCCCCTAGCTCATGGTTTACCCTCCAACAGACTCCATCTCTCTCCTGCAGATGTTAGGCCTCTCTATTTCAAATTGTAACAGTTTTCAGTGTTTTCTGTTGTGTTTGTGACGCTTGTTTGTGACTTTAATCTGCCAACGGCATTGGAAATGAAGGAAACCTCAACGCCCTCTCTAGAATAAATTTAGTAACATTTTTAAAACTTTAAAAGTAACACTGCCAATAACTGTACACCATGTGGTATTTGAGGGTATATACTGTACCTATGCTCTCTGCAGAAGTTTGTGATAAAAGAGTAAAAAAAAGTAAATCCTCTCTAGATAGTTGAATCAGCTAACTAAGCATGCACGCTGACACAGCTGCAGGTTAACCTTCAGCTGGTTCACACCTGCCAGGAAGTCGGAGAGAAACTGCTGATGCTTCAGGAATTTTCTGTTTCTGGAGCGATAAAAGGGAAATACAGCACATTTCCCCCATAACAGATACGGTTGTGGAAAAGTAACCAAATAATGGAATACTTTAAGACAGGATTGAAGATTTTCATCGAGTACTTTTCTATTTTTAGAGGCTCTCGTCCGTTTCTCCTCGGTTTGGAGTCGATCCAGGAGCAGCTGTTGAACATCCTGAAGCTGTTTGTCTGATCGTTAGCTCCACAGATGTTACAGCACACACAAACTGCCGGTCAAAACAGGACTGAAAACTTATTTATTTGTATCTTTAATGTGCCTTATGCGCTGCAAATACTGAACCCTGAACTGGAATATATCAAATAAAAGGGGCGTGTAAATACTGGAGAATATTGGCGGTCCTTAATGGAATTTTAGGTCTTTAGCACTTTGGTTGGACTGTGCACAGATACACACACACACACACACACACAAAGACAAACATTATCAGGGGTTTAGGATGTGCTGCAGATTTATAATTTAAATCAAAAGTTTAAATACAAGTTAAAAAAAAAACAGAAATGGACCTGAACATCTTCAGTTAGTCTGCAGTTTATAGATGTCGTCAGCCTTCCTCAACTTCTTTTATAGACGCGGTTTATACCCGTCTTATTTACTACAGTAGACATGTTTGTAGGGCCGCAGGGAAATAATGAAGTTATAAAATATTCTAAAAGTAAAAAATGAAACGAAGCACAAAAATAAATATTATCACAGAAGAAATCATCAAACTGAGAAGATCATCTTGACCTCACCTTATCTGAACTGAGCCACACGTTAGAGAAAGAATTGGTCGGAGTGAATGTTCCCTTTACCTTTTCTTCTGCGATGTGATTGTTCATGTCAGATGTACTTTCTGTAACTTCAGCACAATCTTTTGATCTGTTTATTCTGAGCCATAAACAATAACACAATACGCACAGCGTGATACAATCTGTCATATGATACAACTTGTGTGCACTTTCTCAAATGATCTGGCCTTTTTATTTTATTTTGAAAATCAGAAATGATGGCCACATTGTTGTTGATGACTATAAGATGAGGTACTCCTTTATGGATCCACACAGGGGAGATTCTGGTAATGTAGAAGTGATTTCATAATATCAGCTTTTGATGCTAACAAGCAGGGTTAAGCTTTTTGGTGGTCAAATTGAAGCAGGGTTCACACTAGAGGATCATCAGGCTAATTTTTCCGACCGCTTCCGACAATCTGAAGCAAAGTCTCGATTTCTTGATGGTTCTAAAGGTTACCTTGTCAGATTGATGTGTTAAGATTCAACTGATCTGCTGAGAAGAATGTCGGGGGCTGCACTGACTTTAAATCATAAATATGAAACATGTTCAGTGCTTACAATCTGATCTCGTGTTGTGTGGTGGAAACCCAGAGGACAGCTGAGCACGCAATTTCTGTGGATTGTGACGTGAAGAGAACAAAGCTAATTGGGAAAGGAGCTGACTGAAGAAGGAAGCACAATTCACCTCCAGCTCTCAACATGTACAGCCCATGTTTACACCGTCTCCACGTCTTTATCCCTTCTTAAGACACACTTTTATACGTGAGCCTTTACTGATTTCAGTTTTATTTTCATTTTAACCTAATTATAACGTTTAGAAAATAATTGTATGTCTTAATGTAAAATGTTTATCATTTCTTAATCTCTGCCTTGTGTGTTATTCTATGACCAGCATTTGTTTTATTACTGCAGTCCTTGTAAAGCACTTAGTGGCTTTGATTTTGAAAAGTGCTTGATAAATGTAGCGTTCAGACAGGAAGACTATATTTTGCACACTCGTTTTATTGTTTATTCTCACACCATGTCAAATCACTCCTCCACGCATGCTCACTCATAACTTCTCGTAATCATCACCTGGTCACATCTATCCAATAGCACCGCTCCACTCCCTCATTGTTAGCCTATCGCAGTGCTGCTGTCTCTTTTAAAAATGGCTTTCTCTTCCACTAGTTCATTCATGCCATCGTTCTGAACGATCCCCCCCTTATCGCTACCAAGCCTTCCCAGTTTCATCACCTCCTTCATCCCATCAGCCTCGTACACAGCATCAGCCACCGTCCGGTCGACCCCAGCCTTCGCAGTTTGCCTCATTAACCATCTCCTTATCAACTCCAGTCTTCCCAGTTCAATCAACTTCTTCATCGCATCAATCCAGACGACATCATTCACTAACAACTCCACCACCAGTGTCTGGACTCTGGGGGGGGGGGGGATAGATCTTGTTGCTCAGGGCAGACATCTTCAATCGCCATGTCTCCCTGTAGAGTTCAAGTGCCAAAGATTCTCTGACAATCACTCTATGTCACATATGTAAAATAAACCTTTCATCTTTCAATCATTTACTTGTGTCTCCTGGTTGAAATAAAGGTTAGTATTATTATTACGATTATTATCCATTGATCGGCCTTTTTTCTCTGTGAATTTTCAGTAAAAGAAAAAGTCCAAAACCCTCGTAAATTCGTCCTGCCTGTTGTCCGCTATCTTTATTTACTCCAAAGTCGTGTTTGACTGGCAGAGATTGAGCGAGATTTCCAGTTTTGAGAGTCGGGACACATTTTTTAAATGTTTCGGTGTGGTCCAGGAAGACTTAAGGAAGCAAAACATCTGAATGTCAATGAGATAAAAAGCGTTGCAAACAAACCAAAACTCTACAGGGAGACCAGCGAACAGACCAACCTTTTTAAAATGTACATAAATCTAAAAGTTTTATGAGCACGCTAAGAGTGCACATCCACATCCACAAATCAAATCAAAATGTAATACCTCATGTTGTTGTTTTTATTGTGAGACTTGTTTCTGATACAGCAACAAGGTCATTAATTTAAGGAAGGCTCGTACGAGAGGAGCAGAAGGAGGAAAGATTTGAACAGGAAGGTGTAAAAAATGATTAAGAAGAGGAGTTGATGTGAGAAAGTAAAAGTCAGGGAGGAAGGGAAAACTGACAGATGAGGAGGCTGGAGAGAAACTGTGAAGGTGACAGAGAGGAACAGTTTTACTTTCCCCCTTTATGTGTCTCCCCAGAGGATCTCCATTTATCTCTTCTCCTTCCTTTCCCTCAGCTTCAAAAAGACGTTCCCCGGTGATGTTTCCACCTCCTGGTTCTCTCAAAGTCATTTGGCATTTATTTAAAGCCCGAGGAGATGTTGGTAAAAACCCACTACATTCCCTTTACCCTGAGCCTGAGACTGAATGTGACGCCTGTGGAGGCCTCTTGGTTTTTTTTATTCTTCCTGTCTTTATCCCCTCTCCCTCCTCAACTTTCAATCCCTCGTCGGCTTTTTCTGGCTCTTTCGCTTTTTGTCGCCTTCCTCTCTCCAATTATAAAGACAAATCTACAAACTTTATGACCACATGCACCAATCTCTCTCTTTTTCTCTTTCTCTTGTGGAAATGGAGTCCTCGGTGAAACAAACGCCCTCAAGCACCGCACTCACCTGTCCGCCATCACTGACAGAGAAAAGTCTTTTCCCTTTTTTACTACTTGTTATAACACAAAACCTGCTTTTACCTGTTATAACCGATGTATGCAGTTAAATGTAAAGATCACGATCATATCAAAACTGAAAAAGTTTCCATACTTTCTAAATTAGGGGTTATCAAATTTTGCCATGAACAGCATCAACCCCCTTTTGCAAAATGACTTAAAGAGGTCATATTCTGCTCTTTTTGGGGTTCATATATTTAATCTATGTACTTACTAAAGTATGTTCACAATAGCTAAAGTTATAAAAAAGTGTCTGTTTTCATGAACTGCCGCTCCATGCACCGGCTCGCTTCTGACTCTCTCTCTAAGGCTCTGAAGTGCCAACGTTCAGAGTCCCCACGTGTGCTAAGTCTGATCTGATTGGTCTTTGGCTTCAACTATGACCTGTTGCTCTTTTTCATTCATGTCATTCTCTACTCTCGTTCTCCCTGATTTTCCGACTCTATCCACTGTCCTATCTCTCTAACAAAGGCACAAAATGCCCAAAAATAAATCTTAAAAAAAAAGACTACATACTCAGGTCTGTCTATCTCCTGATCTCTGTGGAGGAGAAGATGGGCAACACTTATTTTAAAGCCTCACAGCTTCACTATCTTGGCTCGGTCTCACCACTCTGATCAGGCTGTTTTTCAAAAAAATGATGTAAAAAAATAAAAAGTTATCCACCAAAAAAAGACCTAAAAACAAAATGTTTTCTTCCTCCCAGGTGCTGAACATCAGACGGACAAAGATGGCCGCTTTCTGGTGAACACAGCGGAGCTTTCTTATCCAGTAGATATCACCCTTCAGCACCAGCATGAAACCAAAACAAACTTCTGTTTGGCCACACCTCCTCTATTCTGAAGCCTCCGCTCTCCTCCAGCGACACACTCCAACCTCTCTCCACTCACGTTTGCACAAAGGAGTTATCCTTTGAACGCCCAATAATTAAGTTTAGTTTATTAGTTTATTTGAATCAGGGACAGTGTACAAAAAAAACATTAGTCTCAGAAGAGAAGAGATGCTTTGTACCAGATTTAGCTAACTGGCTAATTTCCATCTGTTGTCCCTGGGCACTGTTAAGCAATAGTGGCAGACAAAATAGTTCTTTGCTCGAGCTGCGATCACCTGTGTCCTGCATTGTTGTATTAGCAGGCTAATGTTAGCACACTTTGGTCAGCTCGTAGCGTCACGTTGCACATAAATTGACAGAATGGTATAAAGAGACTTACGTTACATCCAAATAATCAGTGAGTATGTTATTCTTCTTTCCTCTAGTCGTTGAATAAAACAGGTTTATACACGAGGCCGTCCCACACATGTAAACACGGCTCTGACAACAACACAGCCAGCGGGACTCGAGCTTCTCACTCATTGTAGACAGTCATGACTCAGAGACACATTTGCAGAGGATATACTTGATTTCTGCTGGATTCATTCTATCTTTAAGCAGCTAAAGACGACGTTGATGGACAAAGAAAAGTTTGATTAGAACTATGTTTGCAAGGTGATTCTAATTCAAATTCTCAAATAAATACAGATGCTTTCCCTGTTGTGTTTGATGCTTTACCTATCAATCAATTTCTCCTGTACAAATGTGACTGACTGTATACCTTCAGGGTTTTAATCTCCAGAAATAAAAAAGCTCGAGGACATCACATACTAATATTAAATTAAGTCTGTGCTGTCCAAACAATTAAGTACTTTCAGTGTGTGCTAATGAGAAGGTTCAGAGAGAAGACAATGGAGTTGCTCCACATGTCGTCTTTGTTAAACGGAGATGAACATTTTAGTTGTGCTGCTTCTCTCCCGATGAAACAATCATCCTAACTGCGCCTGTCGTGTTTGCCAAATGGAATCCAAAGTGGAAGCGTGTGGTCGCCAAACGGCACACAGCTGAATGTGCCATCAAAGAACAAGTGAACAGATTTCATGCTCAAATAAAGCAGACACATGCTGCTGAAGGAAATGAACCATTTCACAAGGGTCATCTCAATTTAGGACGCCCACACAAACTCTGCTGGTGATTTCGCTTTGATTGTGTCATCGTTTCCAGGATGTCTGCAGTTTTAAAAAAAAAAAAAAGTAATTGAACACCACAGAATGCTTCATGATTGGAGATAAACCTCATTAAAGACTTAAAAACTGCCCGTCTGGGAGCACTAACAAGGACAAACAGGATCTGATTTAGACAGTCAGGATAACAGTATCACAACAACCACACTGAGGTATCCTGCAGCGTTTTCTCTCCGCTTGACCTGAGCTAACACAGGGTCAACAGACAGGATTGTTTTGTGGTCACGGGGAGAGGAAAATAAAAAAAAACGGGGTTTGGAAACTTGAGGCGAAGCTCAGCAGCCGACTGTCAGAGACGCTAATTGGTTTTCCTGCCCGAGGTGGAGAACAGAGCGACAGGTCTGCTGCTGTCCGGGTGATTGACAGTTGAAGGGGTGAAAGCCGGAGCTCGGGCTGGAGCAGGAGGAGGTCGGGCAGGGTTGCTGGACGGGTGGAGAGGTTTGTTTTTACCGGTCAGGACGGTGCAGGCTGGAGGGTGCAGGGTGCAGGGTGAGGCGGCGGGGAGGGGGGGGGGGGCTGGGATATGGACTGGATGTGAGCCAGAGGGGTTGATGTGGAGCAGGAAGCTGTCAATGTGAGAAAAGCAAAATTTAAAAAAGTCTGTCAGCAAACTCTGCAGAGAACTTTCCCCGCTGAGGTAAACAAACATGTCCAAGAGGTTTAAACATGTACAGTTAAACCATGGTTAGTCTCCATTGGTCAGAATTTAAGGTATCTTTAATGGGAGTAAAATGAGCAATAGTGACATTAAGAAATACTCCATTACAAGGCCTGTATTAAAATATCTAAACATGAGAATGTTTGTCTCCCCCTTCTGGCAGTGAGGGTAACTACACCAAGGCTATCAGCTATGCCAGGTAAGCTAACCCAGAGGAGTGCTATCTTTAATATTTTTTAAAACTTTAAATTTATTCTGTGGTGCAGACACTTTTCTCAGATTCTTTTAATTCTACTTGTTTACACTCCTAGTCGCTGCCACTGATTCCATTGCTGTTGTTGCTCACTCTATACAGCTCCAAGAAACACCTTCCTGCTGGTATGACATAAAACACCTCTTAGTGTGAATCCCATCTCATAAAAAACAGATTGAATGGAACTATTACTGCTTTTAAAAACAGGTTTTTATTTTTAATTCATAAAATCTTTCCTATCCTCCTATTTTTATTATTTTTCAAAAACTAGTGGCATTTGTTCCATGGCTGAGTCTGGATGTAGGTGCCGTCCTCTCAGTCATTTTGATGATGTCATCATTAACTGACCAGTAAGGGGTCAGTTTACTCAAAGTGAGAGGTCCTTCACATTTCTGTTCGTTCATTAAAGAGTTAAAGAAAACTTTTGATCATACAGAGGTTTATTAAAGAATCAACACAACATGAAGTTACACAACTTCACACTCCAGTCCAGCAGGTGGCAGTGTGCACTGTGCAGCTCTTAATTAAGGCCATGAAGAAGAAGAAAGACAACATGGCTGTCCAGTCAGAAAGTACAAATGGAGAAATCTTCTGCCCAGGTAGTTTTTCTTTGTTTTGAATGTTACTGTTCTCTAGTGATGAAACCAGACATCTCTCTCTGTCTCTCTCTCCCTCTCTCTCTCTCTCTCTCTCTCTCTCTCTCTCTCTCTCTCTCTCTTTCTCTCTGCTCTCTCTCTCTCTCTCTCTCTCTCTCTCTCCCTGGTTTCTGACTTTATCCACTGTCCTGTCTCTAAATAAAGGCAGAAAAAGCCCCAAATGAAACCTTAAAAAAGACAAAACAAAAAAACATCTTAAACCTCCTCAATTGTCCTGTTTGACAGCAGGATGTGTCTCCTCAGCAGCAGCACTTCCTGTCTTCTTCTCTCCTCAGGCTGTGTTGTAATCTTCTCCTCTCTGTAAAACACATCTTTACCTCTGGTTGTACGACAGGATACCACGATGATTACTTCAATAATTAATACCTTGTAGTTCACTCCAAGTTAAAACACTGGATGCCTTAATATTACATTCAAAATCAGCTCTCTCTTATTCTTAAAAGGGGCTTTGACAATGTTTGAAATAATTCAAACTCCCCAGAGTTTTAAATCTGACTCAGACAGCAGACATTTAAATATTTGATTTTCTTTCATCCATCTGATTTCTGGGCCACAGAGGCAACTTTAGGATTTTGAGGAGAAGACTGCATTCAAATGTTTTCATCATTTTACTGAGAAAAGACACAGAGGAAGCGATCGCAGAGCTCAGTGAGTATTTGATCGACTGTGGCAAAAGATATTAGCGTCTAAATGTACGAAATGAAGCCGGTATGAAAGACAGGAAACTGTTTTTAGATTAAATCAGTGGGGCATACGACGTCAAATCTGCTCGAATCTAAAAGTATAAACGTCCTGATGGAGGGATACTTTAGACCTGATTCAGGGAGAATACATTTAAACAAAGACAAAACAAACATGTACAGAAGGGTTGCAATTAACAGTTATTTTTAATGTCTTAACTCATCATTGAAGCTGTTTAAATCTCCACTTTTTCAGTAAGTATGGTTATCTGACTCTCGCTCTTTTGAAGTCCAGATGAAATTAACAATATATTTTCCAGATTATAATCCATTTTATGTGATTCATGTTGATTTATCTGACAAATTTATATCAATAAACCATTTTTCTGAGTATTTTTAAAATCAAATTATCTATAATTCTCCTCCTGAAAAGTGTTTTAAATGTCTGATGACTCATCCTGCACTCAGGGGATGTTTACTACTTTTTCAATCTATTAAAAAGCTTTGTAGAGGGAGGGGGGGGGGGGGGGGGGGGGGGGCGCCTTTAGCCTGGTATAACACCCAATCAGGTGCTGATATCAGCGTCAGTATGCAGTTCACACAGTCAGGTCACCAACACCTTTCTTCCCCGGGGAAAATAATGCTGGCCATTTAAAGCGTCTCTGTGGGAGGCCGGAGTCCTCACCTGAGATACCTTTAGTCCCTGCACCACTGAACCAAAGATCAATCTGCAGAACCCCCCCCCCCCCTTTTTTTTTTTTTTTAAATCTGCTTTACCTCCTGTGTCGTGGGCGGTTTAATACTCCCATCAGAGCTGTGAAGTGAGACGACCCACTGATTCAGGATCTATCATTACCACTGTGAATTTATGAAGAAAAAAAAAGGTCTTAATGACATTTAAAATGTCCCTCTGCGTGGTAACACTGGAGTCTCCTTGTTTTTACAGCATGTTACGGCCATTAGTGTTTCTATTTTCAACCTGTCCATGTGAAGAGTTTCATGTTTAACAGGAACATTTGAGGCAAAGAAGTATTCAACATTAGTGTGCGAAAACGTCCTTTTTTAAAACTGTGACATTTGAATAGTCAAGCATCATCTATCATCATGGCCTAAAGATCTTTATTTTGTTTAAAGAATAACCTTCAACAAATGTAGATTTTAGAAACAGAGATGAATGATGATTAGGGTTGGGAAACACCAGAGGCCCCACGATATGATGCTATCACAATACTTGAGCCATGATTTGACATTATTGAGATTTTAAACATTTTGTGATATGCTGAGAATTGCGATACAATAAATTGCAATTTAACTTTTTTTAACTGGCAGGAAATTTGAATTGTGTAAACCCTTCAGTGATTAAAAATTAAAAAAGCACATTTGCTGTTAATATATTAAAAATATTGATACTTAGCGGCCATGAGATGATATCATTTCACCAAACAAAATATTGTGATACTATGCTGTATTGTTTTTTCCCCCACCTCTGTTACGGGTTAAATCCACAGAGGAACTTTAAAAAAATAAGTCTTTCAATGTTGAAGTCTCTTACCGCTCACATGTCCACACTTTAAAACCCCGGCGCCCTGGATGCTCAGGTCGTGAAGTAGATACAAGTCAGACGTGTGAAGCTTTATTAATGCAATATAATAAAACAGTTATAAAAGGTGTTGCATTATCTGAATATTTTCATATCAAAATATCTGTATTTTCTCTTCCTGTAACACATCTTGCACTCAGAAGGGTTTACATATTTTTTCTTAAAGAGACAGTAGCGGAAATGAACCGTTTCAGGCAGATGCTGAAATGAAGGATTTTACTGACGGCAGTATCAGATAAATGAGGAGGTTTCTGAGCTACACATCTCACAGTGCTTCTCAAAAGGTGTCACAGACTGACATAATGAATTATGAAAGTGAGTATAATAGATCTCCTTTAACAAAGTGAGATCTGTTGAGCCTCTGTGTTGCGATAAACAGCAAACACAGCTGATCTTTAAACTCTGTGATCTCATATTTGTTACTAAATGTTCTCTGGAAGTCAAACTTGACTTCTCTCTTTATTCATTCATGTCTACAGGCTGAATTTCTTTTTCCTTTTTCACCGTACACTGTCACTGACTGACACATCTTTAATGACAAATTAATGTTTTTTCCTCTTGCAGTGCACATTTTATATCATATTTCTTTCCTCGCTCCTTTTTCTTCCTTCGTTTCCGCTACCTTCATTTTTGTTGGGACTTTTTTCCTTCCCTTTCTTCTCTGCATGAAGGCGCCTTTGACTCCCCATGATTCTTTAAGTATTAAACTGTACAGAAGGTTGGCCTGATAGCCTCCAGTAAATATTCATTATTCCTTGCCAGAAGCAGCTTTCCACCCTTAAAAACACAACACCCTTTGATTCTTCCAGTATTATTACAGATCGGCCTCCCGTCTCGTGTTTAATCCTTCTGCAAAATACAACTGACATTTTCCTTTTTTTTTACTCTTAAGCGCAATTTTCTCCCCTTGTGTCTCCCTTTGATAACACGCACTGAGAAATAGGCAGTTTTCTGCACCCCATACTCCGAGGATTCACATTAAAAGATGCTTCAAATCATCTTAAAGCATGAAACCTTCCACAGCCTCTGCTTTGCAGCTTCTCTATACTCACAGACCCCCGGTTCAAGGGTATTTGAAGACGGCTCGTCAAGGACAATCCTACAACTGTGGCCAAGAAGATAAACCTCTGCACACGTTTGCAGAGTTAAGTAGCGTAGGAATACTTTTACTTTATCCTCGGCAAGGACAAAGAGGTAGCACTGCTGACGGTGGTGCCTGCAGGGTTTTTGTCTTTGCACATGTATTCAAACTGTTTCTGTTCCTTTTCTCTACAATCCAAGGCTCCTGAATAAGAGGCAAACAGTATCAAATTCATGACTGTGCTTCTGGATGAACTGCTTTTACTGTCCTGCCGCATTCTTGTTCTGCAGAATTGATTTGAGTCTCTGCAGAACAACAATGCAAAGGCAGACAGACGGGTTGATTAGCTCCCCACAAAAAGGCAGACAGGCTCTGAGATCTCACCTGGTCCATAAAAGAGAAAGAAGAGTGAGTGTATAGGAGAGGAGACGCAGTCCAACAGGAGACAGGTGTGTTTTTTTTTCATGCAGCTCGGGGATTATTCTGAGAGATGGATGGAAATAAACAGGTTTAATATAGACTGAGCTGTCACACAATGTATAAATACAGTGAATGAAATGCCTTGGAGGGCAGCGAGGTCCCGATAAACAGTACAACATATAAACTCACATTCACACACAGGTAGAGAAAATACGCATAAAATGCAGCGACACACATTCCCAAACCAGCGTGGGCAATCTATCACAGACTCAGGGGAGCTCACTCTGTGTGTTGATACGGCTACTTTTACTATCATCCCATTTGAATAGAGACTGTGCTCAGAATAACCTACACACAATACCCATATTTTCTGCAGCAGAATATAATACACCTGCTCTCCCTCCACCTCTGCCCGAGTGATTCAGGCGTCAGGATTATCTCCGGTTGCAGAGATTAGATGCATCCTCTTGGTTGAATTCAGCTTTAGACTTTTCATTGATTCATAATATTTTCTCTCAGCATAAGATTCTTAACGCGGGAGGGGACATATCGGGGAGTCATGAGATGATTTGAAGAATACTGAAAGGGTTTGTTGTACCTGTGAGTAAAGCTGTACACAATAGTCTATAAAATAGATGGTGATATATTTTCTTTCAGCCGTGGGCTTTATAGTTTTTTTTTTAATTAAAGGCTTTATATGCAATTTTTTTTTTGATCCAGCAGATGTCGCCGGATCAAAAACACCAGCACCAGCATGAAACCAAAACAACTTGCGCTGCATTGTTGTGTTAGCATGCTCATGCTAGCGATCTTTATTATGCTCGTATCTTCACACTGCATGTAAATTTACCTGAAATGAGCGTGATCTAGAAACACAGTTAAGCAGTGAGTACAGTATGTTATTCTTCTTTTCTCTAGTCCATCAATTAAACAACTTTTATACTCGAGGGGAGGAGTCGGCCGGCCGTCCTGGCGATGTAAACAAACTGAAGATAGGACTCTGAAAACTCTGAAAACATCACAGACAGTGGGACTCGGGTGTTACACCCATTGTAGACAGTCATGACTCACAGAGTTATTTTCAGAGGATATACTTGATTTATATTATATTTAAGTGTTAAAAATCACATATTAAGACTTTAATAGAATAACAGATGTATTCTATGCACGTGTTACTAAAAAGGAGCCTATATCATCCCACTGACAGTATTCATGACGGTCAGCAGAGTCGTGATTACATGCTACAGGCTGCTGACGCACTGACTCTTCATGCACAGTGACCGTTCCACTAGGTGCTTTGGTTAGGTTTTTGGTTAGGTGCAGACGGGGTTAGGTTTTTTTACTCATAGAATCCAATAACTGGTGAGTTTGTCTTGCTTCAAAGGAGCAAAAAAAAAGTACCACCATGATGTGTTGTAGGTTATTTCTAAGATGTGACTGTTTTACAGGTGCACATTTCAAATGGAGCGGTTAGTTGATATATCATGCAGCTATGTCATTTATGTGCAACTCTCAGCTCTTAAAGGTTGAGTCAGTAGCTTTGTCGTTGCAGCTTGTAACCACAACATTCAAACTGGACCCCTCCACCTCCTGGGCTCATCGCTACCAGAAGCTCACCCTCACTTGCAGGACGTAGTATGTACCTTCACTGCAAGCTACCGCAAAGCAAACCACCGGTGTTTGGTGTCTTGTCTGTCCAACAGTGAACTCTGTGTCTGAGGGTGAAAGCCAACTCAAGGTTCTCCCTCGTTTTAGAAAGAGCTTTATCCAAGTGGCATTTCGCCTCACTGTGATTATATTTTCTCTTCTTTGCTGCTACGTCCGGGAGCGTGCCTATGTTCCCACATTTCTAAGATTTTTTTTCAAAATTAGGCCCTATGTTCCCACAGTTCCCACATTTCTAAGATTTTATGAAAACAAGGGTTCGGCATCTATAAGCTCTGCTTCAGCCGAAACCCTTTTCGATCAGCCTATTTTATTTTTTCTTGTGATGATTGTGATTGTGACGATTTCTGCTGCTGCTGATCAAAATAAAATGACTCATTTATTCATTTACTATTAAAGTGCTTCCAAAAAATCATGTGGGAGGATAGGGCTTAAATTGAAGGGAAATGTAGGAACACGAGACCTAATTTTGAAAATGTCCTCGAAATGTGGAAACATAGGGTTTAATTTTGAGAAAGGAACACAGGGCCTAGTTTTAAGAAAAATCTTAGAAATGTGGGAACTTGTGCTGACCCCGCTACATCCACGTCTTTCATAATCGCTCGGTATGAATCGCGTCAAATGATTGAGTTGTATCCACTCCTGAACACACCTGCACGCTGTCATTGGCTGGAGGAAACACACCAGCATCCTCGCCCAGATATGTACCGTGCCAACCAAAACATCAGAATGGAGGCCGAGGACAGGCTCTCTGCAGACATTGTTACACATGCTCATGCTCATAAGTGATGACTGAGCAGCATTACTTTTCTATAAGTCTATATTTTATCTTTTAGGAAAAAGACTGTTCTGAGAGGTCATCTGTAACGTCTGTTTAATGCATTTATCCTATTTAGCTTATTCCAGCATATTTACATATAGACTCATATTGATGATGTGTTAAATAATGTGCACTAATTCAATAAATACATAAAATATACAAACAGACCCAGATGGACACAAATTGAGACGAACACTTGTTCAGACTGTAAAATAAGAATAGAAGGTTACAGAGGAGACAGATAAGGACACAGACAAGGGCAGATAGGAGAAGGACAAACGACAGAAATGGAAGAATAAAGACCGAGACAGGATGGATGCAGACAGAGAAAAACCCGACTCAAACAGGGACCGATACAAAGAGAAACAAAAGGCAGAAAATGACAAAGACAACCTTTGACAATTGGCAGAAACCGAGACAGACGGAGACAGACACGGACAGAAATAAACGGAGGCAGGTGGGGGGGAAAGCTGAACTCCGATGCGGTCTCAGAGGGGCTTGTGACAGGCGGACTGCTTCTCCCCGCACGGCTGCTTTAATGACAGACAGAAAACTCATTCGGCAGACAAACAAATCACCGGGACCAAACCTCAGCAGACTTCTTCCATCTCACAACAGAACACAATAACACTGCTCCCTGCTGGAACATCTCTCTGCTGGGGTCTTCAAACTGCACACATGTAACAAGCTTTTTTTGTCCCTCTGCTTCTGCTGGGACGGCCGTGTTTCAGAAAAACAGAGAAAATACACTCACACGGAGGAATTAAAAACACAAAGGTAGCTCTTTCTTTTTTTTGTATCTCTCTTTAGTGTGCATCCAGTCGATACAGACTTCAGGTCACTGCCTCAGGGACAAAACTCAACTTTCAGATTTTATTGGACTGCAACAAATCAAAATGAAGCCGTGCAGCAGGAATGATTGGGACAGATGACAACAGTCAGGGAGCTTCATGGTAACCTGCTCATTACCTCTGGATCAGTGTAGCTGGTCTTTATCAGTGTTGAAAGTCTCACTGCTTAACTTAATCGTGCTTTGCAGGGACTTTTTTGGACAAATCTGAAAAGGAAACTCCCCTCACCTATTTCAGAGAGGTCGTGCTTTGATTGACAGCTGTGATATGCTTCTGGGCATCCACGCTAATCTTGACAAATTGCTGTGTTTGTGTTTGTGTGTGTGTGTGTGTGTGTGTGTGTGTGTGTGTGTGTGTGTGCAGCTTCACAAACTGCAACGGCGTGAAATTAGTTTTAATCACTGACGGTCATTAAACCTCTGAAGGTGTTTGTGCTTGGTGTTTTCGCTCCAGCGCACACAGACAGGTTTGGTTTGTCGATGAGCTGAGTTTGTTGTTGGATAGCTGAAGGTAAACATCTGTAAACATCTGTGTACGATGTGTTAGAAATTGATCTGAATCCTGTGCATTAAAAGTATGTTGTAAATGACAAACAAGACAGGACTAGATGATTTGAATTTTTAATTCTAGTTGGATTCAGTAATTTCAGAATCAAGAAGTAATCAACAGGTTACTACCATCCATCCATCCATTTTCCTCAGCTTATCCAAGGTCGGGTCCAGACTTAACAGCCAACGTTTTCCATCTCCTCCTGTGGGATTCCAAGGTGTTCCCTGACCAGACAGGATATATAATCCCTCCAGCCAACTCTGGGTCTACATCGGCTAGTCCTCCTATTTAGACGTGCCCGGAAAACATCCAAAGGAAGGCGTCCAGGAGGCATCCTGATCAGATGCCCGAACCACCTCAACTGACTCCTTTCGATCCGAGCTCCCCGCGACTGTCTGAGCTCCTCTCTCTAAAGCTGAGCCCAGCCAACCTCTGGAGGAAGCTCATGTCAGCCACTTGAGTCCACAATCTCATTGTTTTGGTCACTATGAGGCCACAGGTGAGAGTTGGAATGAAGATCGACCGGTAAATCGAGAGCTTTGCCTTCAGGCTCAAAGGTCTGGCACAACGCCCGCATTACTGTCGACGCTGAGCCAATCCTTCTGTCTATCTCACGGTCCATCCTACCCTCTTGAACAAGACCCCCAGATACTTAAACTCCTTCACTATTGGCAGGACTTACTCCCTACCTGGAGAGAGGTTACTACTATGAAATCTTAATTTAGGGGTGAAGGGTGTGCGGTCTTCATTGCAGTGTAATCGACCTCCAGCTCTTCCAGTCCAAACATGATGAACGCTTTGTGAAACTTGATCGCTGCAAAACCAATATTTTAAAGATGACAACAGGAAAAAAGTACTATCTAACTATCATTCTGTATTTCTCATGTCTGGCCATAATCCTCTTCTGTAGTTTTCCTCTTTTATACACGTGATGTTTTTCTGCAGATGAAGAATCAGCTAAATGTTGCAAGATGAATATTCATATAATACCAGTACATAAATACACCCACACTTCATATTAAATCCTTCATTCTGCTGTATTTTAGCTTTGGGTTCAAGCTGCTGTAAAAAGGTCCATTATGAGCTCGTATTTTCATTACATGGACATTCCAGGTCTCTAAAAACTCTCTGCGCTCTTTCCTTTAACCTAAGGGAAACATTACCCAGATGATCCGAGCACATTGCTTCTTCTTTAGCGCTGATTTAAACTCAAAGTGTTCGGAGCGTGCAGGGTTCAGACCGTAAAGCTCTCCTGGCTCACTCTCTGTAGCTTTTTATCTCTGCTGGCTGCTCCGCTCACTCTCACCACTAATTTGTCCTGTAATTACATGTAATTGCTTTTTCAGAACAGAATCATTCATGCAGATAATCTGTCGCTTTGTCTCAGGGAGAGAAATGATTCTTGGATTACACAGATCTGCACTTTAATGAAGCTTTGTGTACTTAACAACAAAACGATCTGCTTTGAGGCTGCTGTGCAAAGTCAGTTATTGAGTTTTCTTTCAAAAACTTATCACATGTCCAATACATCACAGTTTAAATGAACTAAGTTATAAATTCATTTTTTTTTGTTTAGTTCCCGGTTAAAAAATCCTCCAAACATTTCAAAAGGATCGAGATGAACACTTTAGGATTAAATTCATTAAATAAAAACATTTAGCAAAAAACTCCTTGCAACAATTTATCTAGAGTATTTATAATGTTGTTCTTAGATTGACTCTAATGTAGATGTATGTTACCTGTGCAGAGCAATAAGTTTGATTCTGTGCTTCTGTCTTTGTTCAAACAAAATGTAAAATGTTTTAATGATTGAAAGGGATTGAAATCTTTAATCTTTAAAGTTATTACATTTATTAAAAATCCCCCAACAAATAGTTTTTCTGTGACTTTGAAAGTGTAGTCTTCAGTTTTCCGGTGATTTGATCCTCCTTAAACGTCATAGTTTAGATTAAAGAGATGCATGCCACACATTACATTTTGACAGAATCATCTCTGTAATCACATAATAAACATATTAAAGTTCATCCTGCTCTTATATTCCTGGATGTGATCCTGAGAAGAAGAAGTGATGTACTGTTCTGTCTATGTGTGTGGGTGTCTCTGTTTGATGATTGGATTTAGATTTTTTTTAAATCACAGAACATCAATTCAGTTAAAAGTTTGATATGTAATAAAGTTGTTTTAAATTTAGAAAGTTGAAGTGAGATCATGTCACGCTTAAGTTTACATTTAGAGGAATGTGATGCAGGTGGAAGTGATAGTGAACCTCAAACACGTTACTTTTATAAATCTTAAACGGCCTAAATGATCTTTGGAAATGAATAATCTGACAGACTCAGTAACTAGAAACCTTAACACACGGTTCATGTGTTTGTTGTTTCAGGTGAAATCCATGTTTGTGAGACAGAGAGCACCTCAGGTGAAGAAGCAGACGCTCTGTGTGAAACCAGGTTTTGAAATCGATGTCGGTAAAAAACAACTTGTCTCTCATCTGAAGCTCGGGCATAAAAAACAACAACATGCCTCCAGTCCAGTTGTGTTTGTGTTAATATTGATTTACAGGTGGAGGGATGAAGAAAATGAATGAGTCAAAAAAAAAAAGGTGTCAAATCTTCTGTTTTGTTCCAGTGAGAAACAAATCTAATTGTGTTGCATCATTAAAAGAGGGACAACAGAATTTTTGAATCACAGGTGTTAAAAAAGAAAATTAAGTTTACCGTAAAACTTCAAATGAACGCCCATCCCAATTTAAGGTCCAGTCCCTTTTACTAGCCTGGTGTTGCTGAATGTTTTGACAGATAAAGTCAGCTCTCATTAAGAAGCCCTGATGCATTTGATGTTGATTAGTTAGTGAATCAAAAATAAATTAACAAGGCTCTCTCCCTCTCTCCTCCACGGTGCAGCCGCTTAGTATGGATGGGCCGTCTCTGACAAAGTTCAAATCAGTGATTTGGTTTCTTGATATCTTAATTTTGTACACACTTACTTACCCTTATAACAAATAATATTAACTGAGGCACTACCAGTTTAAGTAGGCTACCAGCGCCCAGTGGTTATTATTTTAAAGTGGATATTGATGTTAGAAGGGGTAGGATTAGATAAGCTAGATACATTTCTTCCTACTCCTTTTCGGGCATGTAATGTTGATTTGTTTTCATCATATTTTTAATTACTGCATTTCTTTCTTTGTTTTTTGCATGTTTGAAATAAAATAAAATCAATCAAAAAGTTGAATCAGATGTAGAAATGATGTGAAAGAGGGCATGCAGTATGAAGAGAGAATAACTCTTCTCTGACAGCAAAGAATCAAAGTTTTTAAGAGTTTTTATTCCCTCCCACACACGCTGGTCCTCGGGAACAACAAAAGAATATCAAAGCAGTTGAATACGATGCATAGTTAACAGCTCATGGGAGTATAAAGACAAACAGTGTAAACAGCAGACCTCTGGAAACTAAAGAAGTCTCCAAACACAGACTGGATTTCACAGCTTTGACTGACAGGAAAGTAACAAGAACAAAACAACACTTAGAACCTCTACGATCAAACTGAACTAACTTCTTCAACTCAAAATCATGAAAACAAAGTTGAACTCAGATTAACTTTTAACATGAGCGGTTTGAAAAGCTTCAGTTTCACAGCTTGAGATCATGGATGTGTGAACACTGTGCACCAGCAGAATAAAACGTGTCTGATGTAGAAGAACATCTTTTACTGACTTTGTTGAAAAGAGGAGGTCCTAATATGTATTCCAACAGTGAGGGTTATACGTTACTCTTCTCAAAGTCACATGTGAGCCTGAGTGTGACCGTGTGTCTGCTCTCGACAGGAAGCAGGTTGGATGAGAGACGCATCATTAACGAGGTTTCATATCAACGCTCGATGCTTTCTGATTTGATGTTCTCGCCTCAAAGTGTCAGAATTCAGTCGGGTACAAACTCTCTCGTTAGAAACTGAAAATTAAAGTCAACTGAGGATGGAAAATGAGTTGCTATGGCGATTTCTTTAATGAATAAATGAATCAAAACTTCAACTTCCAGGTTCATTAAACACCAGTCATTTAATACATACACTTTTATTTCATTTTAAACTGAATACTTTTGGGTTTTAAACATTAGGAACTTTAACTTTGGCTGCTTCGCTGAGAGTAGTGATGTTTTTTTTTTCACTACTTTTATACTAAAAGTGTTGAAGACAGGTCGGCCTCTGTTTAACAAATGTGTGCAGTCTTTAGTAAAATATGGAACAGGAAGTGGAACGATGAATTAGTTAGTAAGAAAAGTAAAATTAAACTACATATCAAATCATTGTGATCTAATAATTTACTGATTTCAGGCTTTTCTCCAAACGTTTTCCTCTCTGCCACTGACATCACACTGTGAAAATAAACGTCCAATCAGATGACAGTAATCAAAACATGTAGCGCCGTGTGTCCACCTGCGCACTCTGGAGCCCTTGGATGAAGCGCTTGATCTCAGAGTAAAAGCGCTGCACGTGCGTCTTTTCTGTATGCTGAGTTTTACTGTTTTATATTTAAGATCGTTTTTTGTTTTCCCCTTCACTATGAGCATCAAGCGGAGGATGCTTGCCCTCCTACTTTATCAGGACACGGAGCGAGAAGATGTGGGTACGGGGCACGATCTTATTGACAAAAGATGCTGGCGCTCAAAAAAAAAAACACCAGGTGGACACGGGACTTAAATCACGAGGCGTGTGGTAGAATTATTGCCGTCACAGTTTTTAGAGCGAAAACAAAAACACAGGTAGAAATGACTGAAAACACTGATGTTGACTCGAACATAACAGAACAAAAGTTCAGGAGTTAAAAAAGGCACAAAACGTTGAGCAGACTGTCCCGCTGGTCAGGGATCTTCAGGTCCAGGTACAAACTTTATCCACTGACGTCTGATTAGAGGAAACACCAGGAGAGAGAGAAAAGAAATATTCATTAGTCCAAAGGAAAGCTCCACAGATCTCTAAATTTAATGAATGTGTTAAATGTTCATGTGCTGACTCGATTCTATTTGACTTCTGGGTTCATCAGAAATGTTTGTCATGCAGTTTCATGCCATTTTACTTTACATTTGCCTGGAAAGTTGTTTTAAGAAACTAATTAAACCAGAGACGAGATGACGACATCACTACACTAACTACATGCAGGAGTCACTTAAAGGAAACATTGTGGGTCAAAGTTCAGAGTACACTCACATCTAAACTCATTTAAGTGTCCATAACAATCATGATATCTATGCAGACTCTTAATGTAACTACTTTAAACTAACCCGTCTGTTACAGAATATGTTTGTATTAGCATGTTCACTGCTCTGATGTCATTTAGTCTTGTTCATATTAGTCTTTATTTATTTATTGTTGATATTTAATGTTAAACTTTTTGATCATACAGAGCTCAGTTCACTGAAGTCTAATTCCTCTCGTGTGTGTAAAGCTGATTGTGATTCAGGAACCTGAACACCACACACACTGTATGTACATCAGACCTTCAGAATAACGAGCCTCTCTCACTCCCTTCATCGTTTAGATTGCAGCATCGGTTGAAGGTTAAATCTTTGACGAGCTACTTACCCACATTTAAGCAGAAGCCATCGCCTTCTTGGATTTCTTTTTCTGCCAGAATCAAAAAAAGGTAAAGTCAAGTGAGGATGATTTTTCATGTTACTCTGTAAGACATCTTAACGTTCATGCCCTTCAGGTTCTAACTAAATGTACTGAAAACATCTGGAGTCAGACGTTACTCTAAAAGCACAAGATGAAGTCAAACAAGATAATAAAGCTGTTGTTTATTGTATTAATAATGACAGACAGATTTATTTCTGCTCTCTTTTCGTTTCCAGCCGTGTGGGATTCTTACCCCAGGAGTTTGTGTGTCTGCAGCAGCTTCTGTCTCCACCACCGCCTCCTTTAATCTGTTCTTCTCTGCAAACATCAGTCAGGTCAAAAAGTCAGCACACATTCACAAGTGTCATCCACAACCAAGTTAGTTTTGATTTTGATCATCCAATGTCCTTTTTTAAAATCATAGTTAAGGTGCTGTTGGGGCGTCGGTAGCCTAGTGGTTAGTTTGTTTTCCACTTCATGTACAGAGGCTGAAGTCCTCGAAGCCGACGGCTCGGGTTTTCCATGCATGTCATTACCCACTCTCTCTCTCTGTCCCTGATTTCTGACTCTATCCGCTGTCCTATCTCTACATTAAAGGCAGAAAAAGCCCAGAAAAATAACCTTAGGTGCAGCTATTAAAGAAACGGGACAGAAATCGAAATCAGAGAGAGAGAGGAATGACATTCAGGAAAGGAGCCACAGGTCGGATTCAAACCTGGGACTCCAGCCTCTGTACGAACTAACCACTCTGCCCTCTGAGCCCCGATAACCTTTTAAAAAAATATTATCTAACAACAATCAAAAGTGTTCTCACTGGTTTTCTTTGCAGAGACGTCTGAGCTCACAGTGATGGCGGTTTCTGTCGTCTCTTCTTTTCCAGTTATCTTCTTCTTCTTCCCTGGAGTCGAGACCACCTCAGCTGCAGCTTCCTCCTGCTTCACCGATCCCTTCTTCTTGTTCTTCTTCTTGTTGTTCTTTGGCGGGTCGTTCTCCTTGGAGGAGTTCTCCTCTGCTTCAGAGTTCAGCTTCGTCTTTTTCTTCTTTGGTGTCTCGTCCTCCTGGGAGGGAGCAGGTGGAGGTCTTTTGGCCGGTTTCGGTTGGGATGTCTCTTCTGCTGCTTTTTGTCTGAAAGAAATAAAATAAATAAATTACCCCGCATCAGTCACATGTTTATTATTTATCATTTTCTCCATAAAAAGGTGACAAAAAGAACAAAACGTAACTCACTTCTTCTTGCCTTTGAGCGTCTTACTTTCCGCTGCGCCCTCCGCCTGTCCTGAAGCAGCTACAGCGTCGCTGACCATCTTCTTCTTCTTCCTCCTCCCCATCGTGTCCTCTTTCTTCCTCTGCTGCAGCCTCTTCCTCAGGCTCAGCTTCTTCCTGGGACGATTTTTCTTTTTGCCCGACGAGTTTTCATCTTTAAGCAGCAGAAAAAAGAGAGAGGGAAATGTAAAAAACATGACAAGGTAATTAACATTTCAATCAACTTACAATGAAGAGTGAAGGGTCATTAATATTTAACTTTGAGGTGTAAAGTGTTTGAATAACTTCTGTGGTTTTAAACAAGAGCAGAGAGAAGTTGAGGATTCTTTTTTTTTTACCTGAAGACTCCTTCTTCCCTGTAACGTTAGCGCCCCCTGCTGGTTTCTCATCAGACTGCACCTCCTCTGTCTCCTGTCCAGCCACCTTCTTCTTCTTCTTTTTATTTTTCTTCTTCTTCTTCTTCTCTGTTGTCGTCTCTGCCGGACTCTCCACCTTCTTCTCCTCCTCTGCCTCCTCTTTTACCTTCTTCTTTTTGTTTTTACCCTCTGAAGGAGTGACGGGAGTTTCTTCCACTTCCTCGCTCTCCATTTTCCTTTTCTTGGCCTTTGTCTTCTTCTCTGGGGAAGCGGCCTGAGCAGGCGTGCTAGCAGCAGGAGTATCTACGGCCGATGAGTCTGCGCTGGTCGGCGTCCCTGCACTCTTCTTCCTCTTCTTTCTCTTCTTCTTGGGAGTTTCAGCGTCTCCTCCAGCCGCTTCGGGGACGATTGAGACGTCTGGGTCCACGATCTCCTCTGAAGCTGCTGTTGAGGAAAAACAAAAAGGCATAAATGTAAAGAATAGACTTAAAAGATGTTTCTGTAATCATCTCTGCTGATGTCTCAACAGAGCAAAAACAACATGTGAGAAACACAAAGACAGTTTTCTGAGTTAATAAAGGCTAAAGTCAAGTGTTTTCCAGTGTTATCAGATTTAATTAACATCAATGTTTTTACTAAAATTGTGCTGATCTCTATCAGTTTCATGTTATGTGACTTACACTCGACCTTTTTCAGACTGCTTCAGTGACCAAGCTCAGCCGTCATCACGTCTTTGTACGTTCAAAATGATTCGATGACGGCGTAATAATGGGGTCATAGTCTTTGAATTCACATGCATGGTGCAGCTGGAGCCCCACACGCACGTCACAGGGGCATATGTGTGTGTGTGTGTGTGTGTGTGTGTGTGTGTGTGTGTGTGTGTGTGTGTATATATATATATATATATATATATATATATATAGGGGCCTGAAACTGCAGTCTGAATAGAGCTAGTGATGTGTGTGTCGGAGGTCGTCCAACAGCTTTGACATGACTCTCTTGAAATCCTCAGATATTTTGTGTTTGTCCTTTATTACCGCTGTCGCACGGGGAGTGATAATTCTTCCGACCAATCAACAGACTGCAGTGAGTTAAGCTCCACCCTTTAGGGTCTGATCAGTACGCCTGGCACCCCAACAGAAGGGCAGCAAGTAAGGCGGTACGGATCGGTTATTTTTATTTCCAAACTTCAACAGATGCGTTGTGTGTGATCTAAGTTTGAGTAAACAGGAGGAGTTGGAGAAAAGTTGTGTGAAGTGTTTTGAAAATCACCAGAGTCGATGACGATGGGGACGTCACTGTTTGCCTTCGTCTTCTTCTCGGGTTCACAGTCGACCTCCATCTGAGCGAACACAGAAAAGACAACAATAAACACACAGATCTGATTCAACATTTAATGTGCAGCTGATTCAAACACACAACAGAAGACACTAAAACATGTTTTTTTTTTTTTACCTTTGAGTTCTCTGCTACCTTTCCCTCCTTTTGCTTTTTAGACTCTGACAAAGAAAAAGAAAAAATGTTACAATTCTTCAGTCCAATGAGAAACAGAAAACATTTCGATTGGCTGAAAATAATAATAAAAAAAACATGAACGGTTGTTTCTGTGTTTAAATAATCCAGAAAAAAACTGCAGCGAGAGAGAGAGAAAGAGAAAGAGAGAGAGAGAGAGAGAGAGAGAGAGAGAGAGAAAGAGAGAGGTGATCGTGTTCCTGAGGACTGTAATTCTCCCATCAGCCATCGCTCCGGTTCTCTTTAACAAGCTCTGACAGGCTTAACAAACCCCCGAGAGAAACTTAAACAACTGACTGACGGAGTGGAAACCCGCTCTGAACACGGCTGCCTTCTCCGGTTTTTTTTTTCTCTCCCGCTTTGGCAGCAATCCTTCAAACTCCTCAAAAGTGCAGTCGTCGTCGTCGAGTCAGAGCTCCTCCAGGTGAAAGACATCGCACTCATTCTCTTTTTGTTTCACATGAGGACGAAGAGAACACGCTGCCAATAAAAGAAAAATGCTTGTTTTCTTTTTTTCTCCTAGAATAAATGAAAAAAATATGTCGGCTGTATTAAATGAAAAGCAGCTGACTCGGCTGTTTTTGCAGAGCAGGAAACTACTCAAAAAATGGATATGGCAAAATATGGTCATGTGTGATGGGTCGATGCAGATGTTACAGAAATGATACGGCTGCACAGCTGTGATGATTTGGAAAGACAGCTGTCCTATGGTGCAGCTCACATTAACACCATATATCCGGGATTCAAATATTTGAATGTATTTCTAGGACCTCTGAGGACCTGAATGGAAGTGTTTTAAGTTCCTTACGCCTCTGCTGGTATTCTCAACAATTAAGAACAGCTGTTGTTGTGAATTCTGGGTAGGATGTGGTCATTATCCAAAATCAATGTACATCATGTGTATCGTATCGTGGGGTCTTTTTTAGACACACGTGTAACAAACTGCGTGTGGGGTTTTCAACTCGAGTCTCACACACAGGTCCTTGTAAGTGTTATTTATAAGACATAAATCTTTCTAACTTTCTGCGAGATGCAGGGTTTCTGTAGTAAATGTTAAATCGGCATGTTTTCTGAAGTTCCATAGTCAAAGACAAATCAGTATTTTGCACATTTTCTACCTTTTCATCAATATTAATTAAATTACCGGTAAACTTTTTCTTGAGTGACAGAAAGAAAAATGATATGTGCTCAGATGTGGCCTTTGCCTGTTGTTCACTATGACACACTGCTGCTATAGTCTCCTCCTACGCTCCTCAACACCGGAGGGTCCTGAATCCCTACAGCTGCCTGATCCAGGTCAAATGGAGCTCGTGCAGTTCACTGACACCACTGTGGTTTCACTGTGTCTCTCTCACAGCACTCAGACCTGTGTTAGCAGCGCTGGTTGTTCTGTGTTGTTAGCATTAGCTGGACTACAAAGGAACACAAAAAAATGATCCAAATGCAACGCCAATAAAACAACTAAAAAACATTTTACACAGCCAACAGATATCAGAGTAGTGGAGTGTCCCTCCACTGAGAGAGAGAGTGACGACTTCCTGCTGAAAACACCTTCAGCATGTGTGCACATGTTATGAAACCCACGAGCTGAAAGGACTAGCAGATCCAAAAAACGTAAACAACACTGAACTTTTTCACTAATGGAGTCATAATCCACCCTGTTAGTAACAGAACCATGCTGCAAACACACAAAGCATGCTAACTCTGAATAGTGGGGCGTCTGTTTTGAAGACTCAGACTTTTACCGGTCAGAAAAATAAAGCGTAAAAACATCTGTATAAAGAGTTCATCATCATTTAACAGAGAGAGAGAGAGAGAGAGAGAGAGAGAGAGAGAGAGTTAGAAACCAGCGGCTCAAAGGACGAGTAGATCTTTAAAACACAGAAGAGAGACATCAAACTGAAATCTCTCCAGAAAACCAAACGTTCAAAGTGTAAACATTTCCCTTCATGATCATCTGGATTCATTAAACGCTGATTTATTCTAAGTTATTTAACCCATAAGAGTCAGAATAAATCAAGTTATTCACTCCTGGTTACATCTCCTCTGCCTGATTTAAATGTGGGACATTTTAGAAAGCTTCCTCACATTTACAGATTTAACATGTTCATTTGATTTTAAAAACGTTTCAGTGGTCACAAATGATCGAGTTCAGTTTAAAAACGGTTTTAAACTGCGTCACGCTCCGTTATTTATAGAATAAGATTGAACAGATTAAGAAATCCTTACGTCTCATCCTTGCTGTAAGTACTGCCATGCTGCCTTGCTTGGAGAAAGGAGGGGGGGAACTCTGCGTGCTGTCCACTTTAGATGATGTGGCACAATGGGATTGGCTGAGAGACAACCGACCAATCAGAAGACATTGTGCAGAGAGAGTTGAAGGGGGGGGGAGATAACACTGCAGAGCTCCAGCTGTCTGATTCCACTGACTTCTGCCTTTCTTATTGTCTTATTGATTTATGTGATGATAAAGTGAATGTGTCACAGTTTGATCTGACAGAACAACAAGAGTACATGATGTTTATTTTGGCTTTAAGACATTTTGATGTCATCTTTTCCCCTTTTTTGTAAGAAGACTCTTTTTAAGACCTTTGTTCAGAGCAGATTAATTTATCATTTAAATCGATTTTAAGCCCAAAAACCTTTTCTTTTCTTAGAGTTACACAGGAATGTTTGATGGGGACAGGCTGCTGCTGTGGACCCCCCCTCCCCCCTCCCCCCTCCCCCATGTTTGTCCCTTCTTCCTGCATCTCCCTCTATCCCATTTTTCAAACCCAGCTCACTCTCAGCAGATGTCTGTTCATCATGAGTCTGGTTCTGCTCGAGGTTTCTGCCTCTTAAAGTGCTCATGATGGATTAATGTTGGGTCTCTGTAGATATTAAAACAATGAGAGTCATGTCCTGAGATCACATTTGTTGTGAAATGGCACTGTACAATGTTTTTTATGTTTCTGTCACTGAAGTGTTTTTTGTGCTGATGCAACAAAACGTCTAAAAATGAGTTTGAAAACGATTCAAACTCTGGGAAACCAAACTGGACATCTAACTGGTGTCTGGGTTAGGGCTGCTCGATTGTGGACAAAAATCATGATCACTATTATTTAGATTGATATCGAGATCATGATAATTAAACTCTGATACTCCAACGTCTGCAGCACATCCACGTATTTAACTTAAACTCGAAAAACGAGCAATACATGAAAATAATAAAACCTAATAACAACTATGTTTTGAGGTAGTGATGAACTCTTGTCGCCAGAATATAACAACAAACACTCTGAAACATTTACTTCACATGACCAAACCTTCAAGACCTACACAGCATGCAGCTCAGTGATCGTTTCATCTCGATGATCTTGTTTTCATCATAGTGGGAGGTTAAAGTTTGAATTGAAACTAGATGAACTGCCCAGCCCTAATCTGGTTGTTTAAAATCCTTTCTCCTAAGACTTTAATAAATATATAAATAAACTCTGAGGTTTCTTTCATCAGCAGCTTTAAAAAGTCTCAGAGTCTCTGAGCAGCTTCTTCACAACAGCTTGTGATTCTTGTCGGTGCAGTGAGGAAGATGCCATACATAGCATGTAAAGAACGTCCCGGTTATCAAGCAGGCTATTGGCTGTTCATACCTGCAGGAGGCGGGGCTTCACTCTCTTCTGGCTGCTCATTGGTCTCCTGAGCTGTCGGGTCTGACGGGGTGGGCTCGGCCTGGCTCGGCTCCTGCAGGAGGAAGCGACAGGTCAACAACAGTCTCCAAAAGCAGACGTGAAGATCATTTTCTCACCTGAACCTTTTAACCTCGTTGCATTTCTTCTCCTGATTTAAAGACCCCGTTTGGATCTCTTCCAGTCAGTGAGAACAACAAGCAGCTGCACTGTGTTCTGGGTTTAACACTTCATTATTTAATTTTCACATGAGCTCAAAAACCAGACTCACAGACGTTGGACCCTCGTGCCTGTTTGACACTTTAAAATCAGAAATTCACTTTGATGAAATTGAAATCTCCTGTTATTAACTGTGAGGGTCCACATGCTCTGTCTTCTAAATACATAAATAACAAAACTGGTACTTCACCTCAGCTGCGCTGCCTTCCTCATCCTCTGACTCCTGAGACGAGGACGTTGTCGCGTCTGTTTGATTGACAGCTGTCTCTTCGAGTGTCGGGGTTTCATCTGTGACCTCAGAGGCGTCTGGAGCTTCTTCTGTCTCCTGGAGGAGGAACACGGAGCACAAAGTTAAAGCTGGATGACACTGACAAAGAGAAATATGAAGCTTCTCCTTTATATAGTTTTTTTTAACTGTAGGGATAAGAAGGTCATTTTGGTTTGTATTGCCAGGTTCATTAGTTATTCCAGTATTATTAATAAGATTAAAAAAGGCTTAACGATGAGGCTACATGAAGTTTAGAGTCCTAAATTAACAAGCATGTGTTTGGACTGAAATACAAACATCCTCATGCAAAAGGTATAAAAATAAGACTATAAATGATCTTATTTTACTTCAATAAGCAGTATGCAACTCTGACCCCTAGTGTTTAAAAAGTGTACTGCAGTCTAAATTCAAAACATTATAGAGAGCTGTCTCCCCCCCACCCCCTCCTCTCTAGAGTCGATGCTCACTCAGGTCACCATGTGGTGGACTCTGAAGCTTCAGTGTTTATCCAGCTCTGCATGGGTCTGTAAACCTTTCTGTGTTCTGTTTCTGCTCGTGGAGCTTATTAGAAACATGCAGAGGCTTTTTAGGTCGGGTACAATCACTTCTATCTGAACCACTTCTCTCGCCCGCTTCCATCGCTGCAGCACCTGTTGACCTGATAACTGCTCTCATATCTGACAAACTGAGGGGCGTCCAAAACGGCCGTGTGGGGGGTCGCCTTAAAACCTCCTACCTTCTCTGGTCCAAACAAATCCAGAGCATTCAGGAGCAGAATCTAAAGTTAGGAGGAGGACATACTGGCTGCTGCACTTCAACATAGCATGTTTCCTTAATGTCTGATCATAAAGTAAGGTACCTTTATCATTTCATTCAGTAGATATCTTACTGATTGGACCTTTAAGTGAGCAGTAAAAGGTAATGGCAGGACGTATATATAGGGTTTAAATGTAGTTGTCATTCCTTCTTCACATATTTTTTAACAGTAAAATTCATCCCTTCTTTCTTGCCAGCGGCAGCCTCACTGACATTTGACCTCCAAACCTCTCCATGCCTGCATTTTCTTCATTATTTGTTGAAGGAGAAAAGCTTGCAGTGTTTTCTTCCTGGAAGCTAAACAGTGCAAAAAAATGCACAACAGCCAGTCAAACCCCCTCAGAGAAATAGGTTTCAGATGTTAAAAACCCTGCGGAGCCAGGAATCAACCAGCACTCCTCGTTTTTTATGAGCTGTGGTTGAAACAGATTTTCATTTCTGCTCAGTCTCTTTAGGGTCGAGAAAGCTCGAGGAGTTACAGGAACAGGTTGGAGATTTGTGGGTTGAATGTAGGATAATGCAAACGTTAGCAACTCAGGACGTGTTATGGATGATGAATCTGTGCTTCCTAATAAACACGGAGACGTTTAAGTGTCACATCTTCATCGAGAAGTTGGAGTCCTGGCGTTGAGAGCGAGAGTGTTTCGATTTAAAAAGGTTCAACTCCTCAAATCGGACAGAATTACAATCTGCCAAAAAGATATGAAAACCTTGGCAGCGAGTTCAAGGTGAAGTTTTTGATTGTTTGTTGGAGGACGGGTCTTAACGCAGCCACATGCTCTGGGATCAGCCTCGGGCTCACTAACCTGTTTTGGCTCATCGGCGTCCTCTTTCTGCTCTGAAGCGGCTGCCTCGGGAGCTGCGGGCTGATCCTCAGCGTGATCAGAGGGAGCACGTGCGGGCTCGACCTGGCCGCTGGGTTCATCCACTTCCTCCGGGTCGGCGCTTTCTGCCTCGTTAGACGCCTCAGCGGGCTCTTCCACAGGAGCTGACTGCAGGAGCACGAACAAGTGGGCAATTAGAACCAGCTAACGAGACTTAATGATGTGTCCCAACTCCAGGTTCTCCTTCACCACGGGTCAGAGCACTCAGGGCATCTGATGGATTAAGAAAGCTCAATTCAAGAACATCTTTTTACTGCTCCTTTAAATCTCTTTTTCTGTAGAATCTGTACTCAGAGGTTTGGAGGTTTCAGCATGGGGAAGTGGTTTCTGTTTGCAGAACGTTTGCAGTCAGAGCTGTGTTGACCAATAGCGTACCAGGAGGCTTTAGTGTGTGCAGTAAAACACAGTCTATAAACAAATATCTGCATTAAAGTGAAGCTAACAATCAGTTACAGATCAAACCATTTCACTTGAGTCACAAATCTGCTTGACGTTGTGTCACTTAAGACAATAAGAATCCATTCAATATACACATTTTAAAAAGAGGTTTTCTTCAGGACAGATTTTACAAGCTTGTTTTTCTTTTCTTTTTTTTTTTTTTTTTAGATCTGCATCATGATGGAAACCGCTGGTCTGCGTTCACATCAGTAACATCGTTTCCTGTCCAAGCACACGTGCATATCTATCTACACGGTGCAATACAGCAGGTGGCAGTGTGCAACATAGTTTGCAAAAAGAAGACAAAGTAACCATGGCAACCACTCACAGACATGAGTGCATCCTGCTAACTGTGGATGGTTTTTTTTTTGTTATTTCTGAGACGCCAACAACGACCCCCTACGTCTGTTAACCATCAACATGTTGGCATTATTTCCTTGTCGTACGTTAGTTTTGTCTTTATTTCTCATTGTTCTTATCTTCAGGAACAAAAAGTGTGACTAAGCGTGAGGCCGCTGGGATGGGTATCACATTCAGATGGCTTCTACTTCAACAAACTCCACAGATGTTTGGCACGATATGATTGATGATGTTATCATGAGATCAAGTGAACTATTCCCAGCAGAGCATTGTGAAACTACACATCAGAATGTATCAGTAACTTTATATACGCAGGACGTCACATGTTTGGCAGCTTTGATTTATTGTGAGCTCTGCATGTGGTCCAGGTTTAAACATCATCAGCCAGAGGCAGGAGAAGAAAAAGTGTCTGCGCTGAATTCTGAAAAACTTGTGAGGTGGTTTGAACATAAAGAGGAATCAGAAACTCGTCTGCTGTCAGAAAACAAAGACAAGAAATCAGAGACTGACACAATGAAACACACACACACAGACACACACCCACACACACACTTACACACAAACACACACACAAACACACACACACAGACACTGACAGAAACACACACACATACACACATACACACACACTTACACACACAAACACACACCCACACACGCACACACATACACACACACTCTCTAACACAGACACAATGACAGACACACACTCACACAGACACACACACACACACACACACACACACACACACACACACACACACACACACAGACACACACACACACACTCACACACACACTCACACAGACACATACACACACAGACACACACACACACACACACACACACACACACACACACACACACACTCACAGTCTCACACACACACACACACACACACACACACACACACACACACACACACACACACACACACACACACACACACACACACTCACAGTCACACTAACATAATTTGTCTCAGAAGATTATCATTCTGTCACACACACAGTTTCTGTCCAAACAGCTTCATCTGCTGCATCAGTGGACCCACAGAAAGAACAGAGACAAGGACGGACACACACAAACACACACACACACACACACACACACACACACACACACACACACACACACACACACACACACACACACACACACACACACACACACATCCCTGAAATAACAACAGACAGATACAGGACAGGCAGACATGAAATGTGTGTCTGTGAATTTCAAAGGGCAAATAACAACACAGCAGCTACTGTCCATCCATCTCCACATTATCACAGTGACTGGACAACAGCTATGTGTGTGTGTGTGTGTGTGTGTGTGTGTGTGTGTGTGTGTGTGTGTGTGTGTGTGTGTGTGTGTGTGTGTGTGTGTGTTGTCGGGGTTGGGACTTCCTGCTGCTGCTAAATGAGATCTCCCTCGTCTCGGTTATGAGATCTCACTCGCTCTTTCTTTGTTTGACGTCTACTTTGGATTCCACGTGATCTGATCTGATCTCTTAATGAAGTCGTTGAGATGTAACACTCACACGTCCAGAGAAAACAAACAAACCCATTAATTAAAGTTTCATACATCATCACCACACCACATAGGGGATTTCAGATTTGAAGTATCTGCATCCTGTAAGAGGAGCTTTCAGACTGAACATAAACCTGATCCCACACATGACTTTCAAACGTCTAAACGGACAAAGCTTGGGTTTTCTTTTTTTTCTTCTTCTGCAGATTCAAATTAAACGGCCTGTGCATTGTTTTCTACTTTCCCCTTGCAGACGTCGGTGAGAGTGCCAGTCTCCTCTCCTTGGCAACGATTGGTCGACAGCTGCACGACGGGAGTTAACTTCCCGAATCATGATAACATTTTAAAAGTATGATGGCAGAAGAGGTTAAAAAAGGGGAAGCAGCTTTAAATCAGAACGCTCAAAGGGAGCGGGCGGGATCATCTATTTCTCTTCTCTGATTTGAAGTGGTGACCTTCAAATCAGAAGCCGACCTCCCTCGCTTATCTGTAACTACTGCATTGATGCTTCAGTGTATCTGTCAAGACTTTTATTATTTCCCCATGTGATGCTATCTGCTCACCTCTGGCTCCGCTTGTCTTTCCTCCTCCTCTTCTTTCTCTTCTTTCTCCTCTTGTCCGTCGTCACCCTCAGAGTTTGTTGTTTTGGCGTCTCCTTCAGGAAGCTGACACGGCTCCGAGACGCTTTCAGCTTCTGTCAACGACTCTGAAGCAGAAGAACCAATCATGTTTCTCTGAACTGAACCCAACAAAATCCTAAACCACAGTCTTGTAAAACATGTGCACAAAGATTAAAACATCCAAGAAATAAGGGTTTTTAAAAATGAAAAGACGCTAACAAAGAAAACTAGAACTTACTTGATACTGTCTGAAATAATCACTGTAACAGAAAAACTGACCTGATGGAGGTTTGGTGTCCACATGATTCTCCTCCGGGATGTTGGAGAGTTTGGAGTCTGCACCCTCTCCTTCTTCTTCTTCACTGGTTGCAGGTTCTCGTTTGATGCTCTCCGTCTTCATAGCGGTGGAGTCCTCCGTCTCCTGCTTGGCGTGCTGCGCCAGAGAGCCCAACCTATAACACACATGTCAATCGAGATTTTATAGCTCGCTGATTAGAGGGGTGGAAAAATGTAAATGTGATTAGGAGAGAATTAGGAAGTCAAATTAAAGCACAGGGATTATTTCTTTATGATCAGGTTTCATCGAAGGTTATTAACGGTTTTAGGGCCAAGGGATGTTCAGATCAAGAGTTTATGCTCCGATCCTGATCTGAAACTTATGTTCACGTATATGTTCATTAAAAACATGTTTCTGAAACATTAAATTAACAGCTTCAGATCCCTAGATTTGTTGCTTATTTTCCATAGCTTTGAGTTTGCTTTAAAAGTCATATATTATTCGAATTTTTTACAAGTTTAAAAAAGTCTCAGAGCTCCTCAAAACATGTGTGTGAAGTTTCTTGTTCTAAATCCACTCCGATCCTGTATTTGATCATGTCTATAAACCCCTCTATTTCAGCCCTGCTCAGAACAGGCTGTTTCTGTGTCTGTACCTTTAAATATGTAAATGAGCTGTGTCTGACCACGCCCCCTCTCTGGAAGGGCTTGAGCTTTTGGTGAGTGTTTACAGCCCAATTGTTTACTGTGAGAGGGCACAA